>NC_082626.1:1325636-1581842 GCF_030936135.1 Gavia stellata
TAGTCCCTGCTACAGCCCCCCCATTCCACCCCCATCCCCTCCATCACGTCCCTCTCCCCCCCCCCAAGACCCCACTCCCAGCCCTGTGCCCCCCCCACCCCTCTCATCACATCCCCATCCCCTCCATCATGTCCCTGCCCCCCCCCCCCCCGGCTGCAGCCCCCCTCACCACGGACCCTCCTATCACGTCCCCATTGTCCCCGCTATGGCCCCCCCATTTCATCCCCAGCCCTGTCCCCCTCCCCACGGGCTCTCCCCTCCTGTCCCCATTGTCCTCACCGCAGCCCCCCCCCATTCCATCCCTCTCCCCTCCATCAGTCCCCGTCCCACCCCCCCCAGACCCCTCTCCCCATAACGTCCCCAAACCATAATGTCACCACAGCCCCCCCCCTTGCATCCCCAGCCCCGTCCCCCCTCACCAGGTGAAACTCCCTGTTTCACCCCTGTCCCCCCCCCATCATGTCCCTGTCCCCCCCCCCACATCCCCGTACCCCCCCTTGCCGTGGTGGCCTCGCCGTCATGCTCCTGGCCTTGTCCCACGTTCCCCCTCCGGCTCTGGGGGTGCTGGCAGCGCGGGGGGGGACACCGTCCCTGGGCCCCTCCCCGAGACGCGGCACAAAGAGGTGGCGGTTTGTACAAAACGTTTGAGAGGTTTTTTATTGTTGTTTTTTTAAAAACACTTAAAAACGCTACTTGCTCTGGGGGTGACAGGGGAGAGCGTCGTCCCCTTCTCACGCGGGCGACGAGTGCCAGCGCGGGCCGGCTCTGCCGAAGTGAACCGAAGCGAAGCCGGTGCCCCATGGGTGCTGTGCCCCATGGGTGCCGGCGCACCCCCCCTGCGCCGCAGCAGCTCCCCGGGGAGACGCGGCCCTGGAGGGTTCGGTGTCCCCTCGCCCCCGCGGGGGGGGACACGAGTTCACCCCTCCCCAAAGCATCCCGGAGCAGCAAGCCAGTTCGCACTGTTTATTTACATTTCTTATATGAAAATAGGGGACGTGTGATATCCTTCCCTCCCCCCCAAGTCCCCCCTTCCCCTCCCCGACGTAGGGTGCCATGGCCCCTCTCGGGGACCCCCATCCACGCTGCCCCTGGAGCGGGCAGGGGCTGGAGCCAGGTCCTGGGGGTGTCGCACGCTCCGACCCCTCCCGGGCCGCTGGTAAAAAGGAGCTAAAAAGTCAAGTGGGGAGGGTTGGGGTGCAAGCACAGCGCCCGCAGCGGGAGCCGGGGTGGCCCCGTCCCCGCGGGCTCCCGGAGGAGACGCGTGCTCTCCTTCCCGTCCTGGCAATGGCTTTTGTCCGAGCGTGGCAGGGCCACCGGGCACCACGGGGACCCGAGGGCGGCTGGGGGAGAGGGCAGAGGCCTCAGTCACTGTCCGAGCCCACGGCGGAGGAGCCTTTTCTTTTCCGTTTGGCGGGTTTGGGCTTGGTGTCTTCTTCCTCCTGTGCCGGGAGAGGGGGAAGTGGGGGTCACTGCCGCCGCGGTGGGGGACACCCCGCTCCTGCCTGCGCCTCCTCGAGGTGGGGATGCGGCCGAGGGGCTGCGGGGACACGGCGGGGACGGGGGACGCTTACCGAGGCGCTGCTGGAAGCCGACTCCTCCTCGTTGTTGGCCGGCTGGGCTGCGTTCTTGCGGCTGCGGGGGCTGGAGAGGGTGGCTTTTCGGCGGCTCTTGGGGGGTTTGGTGGAGGAGTCTTCATACTCCTCTGCCAGGGAGAAGAGGTCGCTGAACCTGGAAGGAAGCCAGGGGGTTGGTGGGGGGTCAGGCGCTGTTGGGGCACCCACCCCCGCGGTCCCGAGGCCACCCGGTGCTGGGCAGGGAAGGACCGACTCACTTCATCTTGTGGGCTTCGTCGCAGCTGGCCTGGACATGCTGCAGCGCCTGCAGGATCGGGGTTTGGCTGAAAACTGTCGAGGAACCAGCAGAAATGGGAGTCAGAGACCCGACGGCGGGTGCCCCCAGGCAGGGGAACCCCCCCACCCATCCAGGGTTTTGGACGCAGGCAGCTTTGCAAGGGGCTCCCGGTATCCCAGAGCATCCCAGTTCCTACGTGCGCCCCGGGGCACCTCACGGCGATGGAGACGGGCAGCGGCTGCAGCCCCGGGGCCTGTCCCGGTTGCGCGGCGGTACCTACAGTTCTGTTTGGTGTTGGTCAGGTTGAGGCGGAGGTTGTCCAGGTGCTCCAGGATCTGCTCCAGGGTGAGCTGGGCCAGTTTGCTGCTGGAGCTGCGCAGGCTGAGGGCAAAGAAGCAGCACCCGTTAGCGTGCACCCCGCTCCTGCCCGCCCCCCAGCTGCCCCTAGCGTGTCCCCCAAAAAAAGGCTCTGCAGGAGCCCCTCGCCTGGGGGGGGGTCTGAGCGCCACAGCCCTGCAGCAGCACCCCCAAACCCCCAAGCAGATGTGGGGCACAGATAACCCTGCCATCCACGCCGCCCCCAGCACCCAGAGACTGGAGCAAGGCGGGCACGGGGATGGGGAGCAGCATAGGATCCATTTTCCGGCTCCGGCAGGGTCCCGTGGGGCTGGTCTGCGTCCACGGCTCCAGCCCAGGGATTAAGGGGGTAAATCCTGCTCAGGGTGTTGGCCACCTCCATCACCGGTGGCTCTGGGGGGCACTGAGCGCCCCGTGCTGAGTCTCGGCCGCAGGACGGTGCGCGGTGCCAGCAGCCGGGGCACTGCCTCAGCTGGCCATCCGTTAATTAGCAGGGATTAGATCTGGATACGGCTCGGATCCCGGAACAGAAACAGGGTGAAAATAGCTGCGTTGTTCAACTGTGAAAGGCCATTAATTAACACGGAGGAACAGATGAAGGCGCAGACTTCCCCGGCAGCCTCTTCGGAGAGTGGGGGGCACCCAGAGATGGCCGAGACGCCAGCGGGACTGGCCACTCTCCCAGTGCCGGTGTGTGACCTGCACACGGGGTGCCGGGAGCACCAGCAAGATCCCGGCGATGGCGAACCTCCCGGCAAGGCCCCGTCCAACCCACTGGCCATCACCCAGCTCCATGCCGTGGTGGTGCCACCGGCTCCCTGGGTGCCGGGTGGGGGTCCTTGGGGACACGCAGCCCTCGCTGCGGTGGGAGCGCGGTGCTGCTCTGCTTTCCCAGGACACTAGATGTCCTTCCTACTCCAGGAAAGGGCTGCAGGCACCCAGCCGGGAAGGGGCCGCAGAGGACCCCGTCAGCCCGGTGCAGCGGGCTGGGGGCTGCCGGAGGAGACCACCCTCCTCTCCCCCAACCCAGACCCTGGCACCGAGGGGCTGCCGGTGGGGCTGGTCATACTTGCGCTGCCGTGACCCGGCACAGAGCAGGCAGCGGGACAGGGCCATGGGCAGAGGCTGCCTTGCAGCCTGATGTTGGTCTTTGAGGTTGGATAAAAGGCTGGGAAATGGCCTGGAGAGCTCCTGCCTCCCTGCCGAGGGACATCCTGGGGTTGGGGTGAGGTGTCCCACATGCCACTCTGCCCAGGAGCCGGCACAGCAGCCAGCACAGCGGTGCAGGACCAGCTGCAGCATCCCGTGCTGCTGCTCCTTTCCTCTCCCACAGCCCGCGGCGGTGAGGTCCAGCCGCCTCCTCCAGCACCCAGAGCTCTGCCCGTGCAGGGCGGCAGGAACAAGCCCTCCTCCTTCAAAGGCAGGAGACGAGGAACCTTGCGCTGCGGAGCTGGGATTTCACCTCCGCAGGCTACAGCTCGGCCCAGCTGCGTCCTTCAGTCCCACTGCGCTGACGGACCCTGACCCCATCCACCCCAGAGGCAGCAGCGTCCCAGCAAGAGATGAATTGAACCACGTCTGGACGACTGTTTGCACCAAAAGATGCTCTGGAAACATCCAGCTGTGCGCAGGCGGGCACGGCGGGGCTGAGCGGAGGGGCCTGCCTGGCCGGCGCCGCAGCCGGGGAGCACCAAGGCTCGGCACTGCTCACCAAAGCGGCTGAAAGCGCTTCCCCACACAGCTTGGGTAATGGGCTGGGCATAAAAGGGTCCTGCTGGCTGGATGTCAGCACAGGCGAGATCAAAGAGCAGCCTCCCGCACAGCTCTGGAGCAGAGACGCTCGCTCGGGGCTCTGGCTGCGTGTCAGCGCGTGGGTGGGCAGCGGCACCGCCCCGGCCTCGAGGAGATGATGGCGTAACCGGCAGGACGGGCTGGCATGCCCGCGCTGCGCCGACGGCACGCGGCGTCTCGGCTGCCTGGCCGGTGCACGGAGTGGGGCACAAGGCAGAGTCTGTCACTCGGATCCCGGTGGCAGGGCGGCCCCAGGGGAAGCAGAGGGAAGATGCTGCGCCTGCCCTGGCCCCTCACCTTTGGCGTTTTCGTGGGAGGCTGTTGTTCTTGATCAGCAGCGACTTGATGTGCTCGGCCAGGAGGTCGTCGTGTTTGATGCACCAGTGCCGCAGGATGCTCGTGGTGAACTGGTCGTCGGGGTGGCAGGGCCGGCTCAGCACCATCTTCACCATCTCCTCGCTGGGCCTGCGGCAAACGGGGAAGGGCACATGAGGAGGAAAGATGAGCGGTTTGTACCCCGGTCAGCTGAAGGCCCCCCCTGCAGCCACTGCCGCCCGCTTGAGCCTGATGGGAGGCTCCAGACCTGGACATTACAAGTCCGTGGAGCTGCCGTGCCGTGAGGGACCCGGCACAGGAGCCCAGGCAGAGCTCGGATGGGACCAAGCTTCCCCAAACACCACGTGGGACCCGCATGCTCTTCGGCAGCCCCAGCAGCATTGGCTCCCACGCTCAGGGGATGATGGGCAGTGTTCAGACTCCTCTGCGTCCCCGAGATCGCTGGCAAGCAATCCTCCCGGGGACCCGCTGCCACCAAGCTCCCTGCACACCCAGCATCACCTGGTCGTGCCAGCCCCGCTCCGTCCCCACCATGGGAAAAGCCCTGCTGCACGCTCGCAGCCCGAGCTCGCCCCTGCGCTCTCCGTCATCACGGGCTTTTCTCTAGCGCAATTTAGAGCTGGGATTAGATTAGCCAGCCTCGTGCACTGCATTAATGAAAACAAATAAAGTGCTCTTCACTCAGAGCGGCGGGATGTGGCCAATCCACCCGAGCAGGCAGACACAGCATAGATCAATGCCAAGGCAGCTCTAATACTGCGCCCCGCGGGAGGCAGGTGACAGCCTGCTCGCCATTAAGTAATGGGCTCCGGGATGTGCAAGGTGAAAGACAAACAGCCCAGCGGCACTCGGGCTGAGCGAGCTGGCACTCGGCAAACGGTGCTCCCAAAGCCGAGGCACGGCAGGGAGCTGCTGCCTTTGGGAAGGGTGCTAGGGCTGGGGTCTCATCACATGTGCCCACCCTACTCTGTCCCCAGGGGCTCCAGGACAGGACTGGCACCCAGAGCGAGCTGGGGAGCGCCAGCAAGAGGGGTTTTCCCCACGCTTCGCTTCTCAAGCAGCTCAAGCCGGAGCGGGTGGCATCCCCTAGTCCCTGCCATGCCAATGGTGCTCAAGAAAGCCACCAGCCGCAGCGTGGCGGCAGAAGCCCCACAAGCCTGCGGCCACAGGACACTCTGCGGAGCATCGCGCAGCCCTGTGCCCTGCGCTCGGCAGCACTTACTTCTCTCGCCTCAGCTGCAGCAGCAGGCAGGATAACGCCTCGGGGTGCTCTGCAAAGGAAAGGACATCCTCAGCACAGGAGCTCATGGCTGCCGCAGCCCAGCGCCGTGCCTCTCCAATGAAGGGGGCAGCTCACCTTTGTATTTGAGGTGCTGCAGGATCGGGATGATGGTCTCCAGAGGAATGCTGTGTGCGAGGAAGAGCTGCCAGGTGCAGTACTGCTCAAAGGTCTCCCAGTCCAGGCTTTGAACTAGGGGGAAGCACAGGACGGTGAGGGGAGCCTGCACGGCGCCCGGAGGACGGCAGACAGCGCTGCCACAGCCCCTCTGCCAGGTCCAGCTGTGCCCAGGGACAGCGCTGCTCCCGCCTGGAGTTACACCCACCCCTCCAGCCCAGAGCAGGGCACCGGAGAAGGGCAGAGCACCTGAAACCCTGCTGTGTGTGCCAGTTCGCACTGTGCCAGGGCAGCTGCGTGAGCAGCACGGGCAGCCCTGCGCGGGCCGAGGCAGAGCAGGGGCTCCGGGACCTGGCAGGTGGCACCGGGGCAGACTCTGCCAGCTGCGGCACGGGTGGCAGAGCTGCAAAGTCACTAAAGCAGCTGCTCAGGGCTCAGAGGAAGAGAATTAACGAGGCTATTTAATTAATGGGCTTAGACCGCTGCTTGCAGCTTGTGTAACACCAAAGCTGGATCTAGGCAGCCATCGGATCAGGGCGATGGGGCTGCGCTCCGGAAACGCTTGCTGGCCCCTGTGCACTGAGCTTTCCACGCTGGCTCTGCCCAAAACCACTGTGGCTCAGAGGGCTGCAGGCACAGTCGGCTCCGACTGCTGGGCAGGAGCCCCGGGGCACACACGGGCAAAACACAGCATTGGCTGGAGATGGAAAGGGCTTTTCCACTGTACAACAGTCAGCGGCTTGCAGAGATGTGAGCCGAAGTCCAATTAAAAAGCTACAAGAGGAACTGGGTCACCCGCTGGTGAAGCTGGGGGGAAAGGTGAGGAATGCCGCAAGGGAGAGATCAGGGCACCAGCCTTTTCCTACACGGTGGCTAAGGGGACCGTGGTCCTGGCAAAGGGCCGCGTGTCCACCTGGGAGGCTTATTCTGTTAGTTCAGGGTGGTCCAAGGGCCAGACTAAACAGCAGCGAGGGCCTTTTTGCTCTTGGGGTGTCACAGCCAACAGAAAAGGAAGGGAAATCCTGATTCCAGCCTTTCTGACCACCCTTTTGCCATCACCTCCCGGCTGCCCTCACCCCTGCTGCACTGGGAGAAGGGGTTACGGCCATCCCCAGAAAGGCCCGGCCTCCAGCACCGCCGTATCAGCACAGCAGGGAACAGCCGACTGCGCAGCACTAGCCACGGGTTTGCACCAGGACAAGTTCACATCCCTGGAGACGCAGCAGCTGGGACCATGTGGCGAGGCTGCAGAGCTGGGGGAGATTTCGGGACTTTCCTCTCTCTCATTTTTTTTTCTTCTCTGCCTGGGCAGGCTGTGGACGTGCACAGCCCTGGGTTACACTTTACCTAGCACTGTGAAGAGGCAGGGCTCCCAAGCCGTCATACAGCCAGCCCGGTAAAACCCATTAGAGCGCACAGCTTGGATCACACCGCTAAATCGAACAATCCGGTTTAGGGCAGTGATCCTTTAAGCAGCGGCAATAATACCATGAGGAAATCCAGACCTTGGCATAACACGGTCAGCCCAAGAGCCTCTCTAGGACGCTGCGCGAGCAGCCAGCTTCTGCAGGGCTCTTCCTATGGCGGCGCGGCCACAGACTACAGCCCTCCCAATCAGAAAGGGCAAAGCTGTGGCGAAGGCTGCAGCCTTCTCCTTTTCAGGGACTTGGGGTCTCTCTGCAAAACAGGGGCCCAAAGGGCAGGAAGGCTTGGGGGTGCCCAGGAACCACTCCGCTTTCACCCCCGCCCTCTCCGAGATGTGCT
Source organism: Gavia stellata (assembly GCF_030936135.1). NCBI lineage: Eukaryota > Metazoa > Chordata > Aves > Gaviiformes > Gaviidae > Gavia > Gavia stellata. The sequence goes on from NC_082626.1 coordinate 1,333,132, forward strand.
TGTGCCTACAGAAGTGCTACTCACTCAGGATGTTCAGCACCGAGTCTTTCCGAAACATGACAAGGTTCCCCATCATCACGTGGCACACCAGCTCCTGCAACTGGGCGGCAGAGAAAACAGGGTTATCGGGATGCCCGGGCTCTGCAGAAGCCCTGTTATGCAAGGGACCACTGGGCAGGTCCAGAGAGCAAGCAGGGAAGCTGCCGCTCTGCCAACATCAGCCATCTCCGCAAGAGCAGGGATCCAGCGGGGAGTCCCAGAAACCCCGTGGGCTGCAGGTGGCTCATAAATCAGAGCTGGGTTAAGCAGCTCCAGGGAGAGGCAGCTGTTGCGAGGGACCGGCAGAGGCGAAGAAGTAATGAGAGGTTAATGGTTTCACACATCAACACCCAGGCTGGGGAGCAAGTGTCACGCAGGACAGACAGCAGATCCCTGCAGGCTGGGCCAGGGCGGGTGGAATGGTGTCGCCCTGTTCGGAGAGCTCGGCTTCCGGGCCCAGACAGACCGGCTCAGCTGCTGCACAAGCACCGGGGACCTGCTCCTTGTGCTCCAGGGCGCTCTCAGACCTGGGCTTTTGCGAAGGATGCACAAAGCCCACTCGGGGGCTGGCAGTGGGGAGGGCTCGGCAGCCTGCTGGGAAAGCTCCGACAACCCCAGACCTCTCTGCTCGGGGCCCTGGAGCATCCCTGGTCTGCAGGACAGGAGCTGACACTACCCAGACGCGTGGTGCTTCCTGCAGTAACTCACCCCCTTCATCCCTGGGAGAGGTGGAAGCAGAGGCAGGGGGACGGGACGCACCGGGAGCCTGCCCGGGCTGCAGCGGAGCAGGGACGGGAGCTGGGGAGCACCACTCCCCACTCCTGTGCTGACAGGCTCTGCTACAGAGCGCATCTTGGCTCTTGTCTACCTTCCTCCCTGCTCCTCAGCCTCTGGGTCCTGCCTGCTCGGGCGTAGGGTGCTGGAGGCACGCGGAGCCTAAGGACAGGCTGAGCTGCCCGGGCTTTGCCCCACGGCTCTGCTGGCAGACCCCACGTGGGCTGGGCACGGGGGCCACGCAGCCAGAGCATCGTGGGGAAACAGATGAAGAATAACAGGAAGGAACGAAGGAATTGGAGAAGGGAGGGGAGAGGAAACGCTACGGGCCTCTGCTGGGAAAAACAAAACCTTTGCATTTCAGCATGGGGCAGAGCCCAGGAGCAGAGGAGTAAGAGCAGGGCTGAGCTGGGGGGGTCAGGGCATCATGACTTAAACCTTTCCTGTACCCAACTTCGGCTCCAGCCTGCCAAGCAAAACTTGCTGGCGAGGCGTTCTGGCCCCTGCGCAGCTGGGAAAAGCACGACTGGCCAGGAATGGTGTATAAATAGGGCGAGTTAAAGGGTTATCAGCAGATCACGCTCCAGACGAGCCTAGACAGCAGAAACACGCAGTACAGCATTCTTGCCCGTGCCCACCTCCCCGCCCCCAGCTTTCGCCGTGACTATTTTTGGGTTGCTCATGGCAACTCAGCGTGACCACGGGGAAAGGTTCCTTCCAGGAGGGTCTAACGAGGGCTTGGCCTTCCGCTCGTTAGCCTGCTAAGCCTGCAGCGGATCTCCCACCAGGACGGGAAGAGCTGGGCGCGATCTCAGCCCTGCCAGCCCGCAGGCAGCAGGGGACGTGCTGCCTGCACCTTTCCTGCGCCCTCCCGCACACGTGCCCGCTGTGACACTGCCCATAGCTCTGCATCTCCCCAGCAGGACTAAGCATCTCCCTGCCAAGAGGCTTATTATTGGTAATTATCATTATTGATTGCCCGCAGCAGCACTGGCCGTGGCGGTGCTTTTCGCCAACGCCTGCAACTCAAGAAGGATCAGAGCAAACCTAGGCAAATCTCTCTTGGCGTGCCTGCTACAGCTCGGCAGCCAGGGAGATCCCTTGAAAGAAGCAGCTTGGATTCAGCCTTCTGACGTCGCACATGACAGCTCCTCAAGGGAAAGAGATACCTGGAGGTTTTGGGGCTCCTCTTCACAAAGCCTCACTCAAGAATTGGGGCAAGGAGGACTAAACAAGCAGAGCGCTACCCTGCGTCCCCCGCGGATGGGCCGTTTCAGGTTTAAACCTCCCGTGAGCGGAGGAGACAAGCGCTGCCACTTCAGAAAGGTGCTGCTTCCCACCCTGGACACCGGTCCCCTCCTTACCTGGAATGAGTCTATGACAGCTACAATCATGTTCAGCAGCTCGCCACTTCGCAGGGTCTCGTCTGGGAACTGGAAGAGTACAAAAGCAAGGCAGGGCTCAGGAAAGGACCACGAGGGAGAGGCCAGTCAAAAGCTCCTATCCCCATCGCTGAGGCTAAACTCCTCCTCGGTTCAGACTCAGACAGACGCACGCGTTCCTCCTTGCAAGGGGCAGCATCGCCCTGCCTGACCCTCTGCGGCTCACCGAGGGCTGGACCAGAACCAGCACCACTTCCTAAACACAACGGGGGAAGTGGCTGAGTGGGAAAAGGAGCCAAGAAAGCGCAGGAGGGTTGACAGGCTGTTTTCTGTGCGCAGCCTGGAGCAGGCAGGTTCATTCACCGCTCGAGCGGGCCAAGGGCTGCAAGGCAGCGCGCCGGCAGGCTGCTGCGAGCGAGTGCCCAGCACATCTGTGAGATGCAGCTGACACCAACCATCTGGACCGAGCGGAGCTGCGCGAGGAGCGAGGCTGCTTCAATTGCAGGTGGCAGAAGTCAGCCAGACCAGAGTGGTTAAAATTCCCCATTTTTCCCTATCCTTGCTAGCTTTGCTCGCTATTCCAGGGCCTCGTGCATTACGCAGCACTGCAGGGAAATAAAAAAAAAATTTAAACAAATCAACACACGGGGCAAAAGGCCAGAAAAATTGGCAGCAGCAAGCTATGGCTGCACGGTTCGGATCTGGCTGTCCAGACAGTCTGCTCTCGGGACGTTCTGCCTGACTTGAGCTGGTCACTACGCCCACGGGGGCAGCAACAGTCTGACCCCCTGTATCGGGGGGAGGCTGTTAAACCCAAAGTCAACTGCTGCTCTATGCCAGGATCCCCGCCCTGAGCATGCACCATGCTGCTGCGTGGTATGGTGCCTACTCTTGTGCAGGTTTTTCTCCCCTCCCCAGGCTGTTGCTGTGCCCCTTTCCCCACGGAAGCCCCCGGGAAGCGCTCGTGAGGAATGGGGCTGGACGGCCTCAACGCCCAGCAGATGTTCCTGCTGAACCAGCCAGAAAGGAGGGAGGAGCGGGGCCAGCTCATTCCTCCCAGGGAATGAGAAAGTACACACAGAACTGTGACCCCTCCATCTATTCAGAGTGAGCGATGTTACCCTCCCTCTCTCCGACCCGCAGCACCGCCCCCTGAAGCCGGGCGATCGCTGGATACTTTTTGGAAGCAGCTTCCACCCTGCAACCATGTCAAATAAAAGGCTGCAGCCTGCACAGGGCTGCGAGAGAGCTCGACAGCATCCCTTCAGCAGGAAGGTAAGAGCAGCTCTGTCCAAGACCCAGGCAGGCTGCGTGAATTGGGACCGAGCTGTGACCTATCTGGTGCAGATGCCTGGCTCCCCGTTCCAAATGTGCTCTCCGCTAAGTCCAGCTGGCTCCACCTCAGCACCAAGTGTTGAAAGCAATAAAACCTTTCATTAAACCCGAGGGTTCAGGGCAAGCAGCAGAACTCGTTCTGAGCACTGCTTCCCCCAGACTTTGGCACGTCTGCTCGGAGCCTTCACCTGCCGCTCTCCAGAAGAAACGCAGCAGAGAGCAAAACCTCTTTAACCAGGGAGTGCAGACAACACCGTGCTGGGAGCCAAGCACGTGCATGAGCTGAATCGCCATCCACGGAGCGCATCAGGCTTTAACGGGGCCGTAAGCAGGTAGGATGACAGCGGAACATCGATCTCGACAGCAGCACGCTGACCCCCCATTAAGCTGGGCTGGGGCGTGGATGAAGACTGTGTTGTGCTCAGCCTGACAGAACTTTTTCAAGGCTTTATGGCTTCTCTGCTGCAGTGTAGCAGGCCTGAAGCTCAGAAGCAAACCAGCCCAGGCCCAAGCCTGCCCGCAGGAAGGTGAGGGGATGCCCTGTGCATCTGTACTGGGATTCGGGGTGCCTGGCAGGGGCCTTACCTCTGTGTAAATGGAGGGGGTGAGGTAGCAGAGCAGCCGTACATCGTCTTCCTGGCAAGCCTTCATGTCCATCATCAGACACGTGTGCAGGTCCCCCAGCTGCGTGGCCTGGGCGAAGGACTCGTACAGGTTCATCTTCCCCGCTGCAGCTTTGCTAGAAGGAGACGTGCCCAAGTGAGAGAGAAGCCTGCCAGCGCCGTGCCGCAGCGAGGGCCAGGGTGGTGGCGGTGCGACAATGAGCCGTCTCTTGGAGGCAGCGCGAGCCAAGTTGAAGCCTGGACGCTTCCCTGCAATCCCCACTGGCCTACCTGGCTTTTAAATAGTACAGGAGGTGGTAGCCGATCTTTGGCTGCTTCTGATAGAGCTCTGACAGGAGATCCAGCAGCAGCGAGAAACCGCTATTATCCTCCTGCATCTGGCAGAGGTTCCTTGGGGAGCACAGGACAGGGAGACAGCTATGTTACACGGGATACCATGCACAAGCTTCTCCGCTAACGACAAGGACCGGCAGCTCACAGGGAAACCCAGCTCCCAGTACCAGGCAGTCCTGGCCACCCGCTCTCCGGACTGGACACAGGGGCCACCTCTCCCACCCCTGGTGCAGAGGACGGCGGGACATGCAGCAATGAAGGGGTCAGGACCCAGCAAACTTCAGTTACCCAGGGATCCTAGGCATCCACAAATGACCAAATGAGCTGCAATTTTCCTGTATTTTAAGTCTTTCTACTAAGCAAAACACTACACAGGCAGAACGAAGCAATAAACTCTTCTGATTCTGGGATCAGCCCTGGGGCAAGCAGGGGCGTGGCAGAATTAGACCCGCAGGGTTCGCCCACGGTGGTGCTCAGGAAGCAAACAAAAAATTCAAATTCAAAAATTTTGGAACAGACATACCTAAATATTAGGTAGAGAGGCTTCCCCACCGACTCCTCCAGAGACCTGCGGGACAAACAGTCAGAGGTCTGTGTGCACCCACCCTCTGTGTTTCCCCAGGAGCGGCAGGGAAAAAGCCCTGGACCTTGCTCGCTGTGGTCCTCGGGCCAGCAAGGGTTAGCCCTTAGCTAATGAGGAGACAGGAACAGTCCTGCTAACAGAACCCAGCAGCTCTGATTCCTAGCCCTGTTCCAACAAAATCCTGGAGGAAAAGTGTATGGAGCTGGTTTGCGCGAGTACAGGAGGGACAGATGGAGTATTTAGGACACTGTGTGCCCTGGTCAGAGAGTCAGAAGCCACAGGAGCATCACCTCAACTGAGCTCTGACACAAGGACCTGCGGTAGCAGGTCCTGCCTGCACTTGTGGGGAGGAGGACGGTCTCTTTTGAGCCCTGAATAACTGTCGACCAGCTCCACACTGACCGCTTGTGAACCCTGGATTGCTTCACAGGGGAAGCTGTTGGCTTCAGCACAGCCTTCTGAAAATGGTGAATATTTTACTGGGAAAAGCCCAAGTCCCAGTGTGAAAGGATGAGACACAAAAAAAAAAAGAAATAGATCCTTACTCCTCCGTGATTTCTTCTGGCAAAACCTCACCACGGAAGTGAGCCTTAAATAGCTCCTGGAGGCAGGATGCGAGCACTGATAACTGCTCTGAGTCGAAGTCCTCCTGGTAGAGAGAAAGGAAGGAATGAGAGGAGAAAGCACAAGCTCAAACCCTGCCTACCCAGCACAGGTACGGCTGGAAGGGACACAGCAGAGTCACTGCTGTGGGGCATGGACCCCAAGCTGCTCAGGAACCATTTTGCTGCTATATTGCAGCACCAGGAGCCGGTCATCAGCAAGACAAGCCCCTAATTGATGTCCAGCTCTGAAGCACTTCACAGTCACTGTGGTCCACTTATCCTCTAATGGCTAGTAATTCACTGAGATCAGCTCCCCCTCTGCAAAGGGCTAACGGGGACTGAAGGCACTTGGCAACGAGGATTTACACCCTGACAAGCCCTTTCCCAGTGTTCCCACAGAGGGGAGAAGCAGCTCTTACATGCTAAAAGGCCACTTGACTCTAAAGGGAGCTGATTAGAGGCAGGGGATGCAACCTCCCTTGAACGCTCAGCTCCTGGAAAACATCCGCAGCTCTTCTCCTGGGCAGGGCTTGCTGCAGCCTCTCCTGAGCACAAAGCCCAGGGGCAAAAGCAAGGGAGCATCCCAGATGCATGGCACATGCAGAAGCCCCCAGAAGCTCTGCAGACGCCATAGCAGCCGCGCAAGGTTGAAATGCGAGTGCGCCTCACCCAGCGTCCTGTCTGACAGCAACTACTAGGGACATTTAGGCACTGGGTATAAGGAAACAGAGCATGGAGGGAGTGATCTTCCCCTGCTAAGAAGGATCTATTTCCAGCAAGCAGCAGCTTGGGGGTGTGTTTAACAACCACGGATAGAGCTGCACAGTGCCATTTTGTACTCATTTAGGATTTGAGTGTCCTCAGGCTTCTGTGTCCCTCCTTCAGTCGCAGCTCTCGGGGCAGAGCCGTGCCGGCTGGGAGCTGCCCAGCCCACACCGCTCGAGCTGCTCTGGTTTTACAGTTAGGCAGCAGCTCTGCTCCCCGGGTCTGTGCAGTTACCTCCAGGACTTGATCCACGATTTCCTGCATGACCTCACACTGAGCTTCCGTATCGCTGGAGCACAAAAACAAGAGGAAATCCAAGTTACATAGGAAGATACCGAGAGCAGGGACAAGGGGGCTTTGTGCTGAGCTGGCTCTGCTCGGGAGCCCCCCAGGACCTGAGAGTAGGGGAGGCTCTGCTTTGTGCTGGTGCCAGGCTTAGAGGAAGGCACGGCTCAGAAGCATGCGCTGCAGAGACCCAGCCCTGGAAGAACGCGCTGCACTGCTGCAGCGCCTACTTACAAAAGTGCCCGAGGTTGTCTGCAGCAAGACAAACAAATTAAATGACTAAAAGCGTAAGATTAAATGCACTTAAAGCCATAAAGACAGAAATTACATTAAATCAGTCTACTATGACAAGGTCTGCAAAGCAAGAGCTTTTTTTAACCTTCTTTAGATGGAGTTAATTCCAAGGTCACTGAAAATCAAGAGTGGAGGTGGGGAAGTCCAGAGAACATGCAGACAAAGGTACATCTCTGTCCACAGGGAACGTGCCCATGCCGAGAGGTACTGAAACCCCCAGGCAGCAACAGCCCCAGAGGCCTAGGCAGCCTCCCCTCCTCAATCCAACAGCGGAGAAGGATGAAACTCAGAGCCTTCTGCCTTCCTGTCACTGATTCAGAGAAATGCTGTTGCCCCCAGCAAACTGCTGTTGTGTCCTGGTCTAAGCCTGCTCCAAGGACAAATTACAAGGCTCTTAACCCAGCACCTTTCAAAACCACCTGGATGTTTCCTGCAGAAACTGTGCAGGAGGACCTCTCCGTGTTAAAGAGAGACAAGCCACAAGATTGCATTAGCTCTGAGAGAAGGACTCTGGAGCAAGCCCCATTGCACAACAGGACTAAAAGGCCTTGCATGTCATTGCCCTGAAGAGGTCAACACGAAACGTAACACAACTAAACGATACCAACCTTCCCTTCTGCAGCTGCAGGACTTTATCTTTCAGTGACTCATCCAGCTGGTCCAGGAATGGTGTGATATCAACAGGCTCCTCCACAATGGTTTCTTTGATCGGATGAAACCTGAACTCCCTCTTCTTCCCTGCAACAAAGAAAGCAACAGTGGAATAGTCTATTTTCCCAAGCAGCTACATCTAAGAAGTACCAGAGGCAATCCCTGTCCTAGCAGCGGGAGTCGTGCGGGGCTGCGGGGGCAGTTGCCACCCCAGGACAAGCAGCGTGCCCCCAGTGTGCGGTCCAGCCTCGGATCTTGCCTTCGCCCTTTAGAGACGTGTCCAGATGACAGTGAGCGGGAAGGTGGGATGGGATCCCAACGTAGGGGGTGTCCAGGATTGTGGTTTCCGTTCAGTCCAGTTTCCAAACCTGATGCTGTGCCTGTCCTTCAACATGCTTAACAAACGTAGCTAGCTCGCAAGTCCCTCTCCACCCGAGGCACAAACGCTTGCATTCAGGACTCTGGGATTGAGACACCCCAACTGCTTTTCCACACCCTCATCCTCCGGGCTCATTCCAGGCCACAAAAATGAACTGCAGCAGAGTCCAGAAGCACCAGGGCCAAGGCAGAAGCGCTCGCAAAGAAGCTACCACTAAGGGATGGGACAAGGTGGCTGATCCCCTTTGCAAAATTCCTCTCTTCACACAGCTTTCGAGCCTGTGTCTCTCTCAGGAGCCCCAAGCAACTGGCAGGGCTGGACAGGACTACTGAAGACAGTGCTACAGCACAATGTCACATTCTCTCCCCCATCCTGAGCCCGTGGCCCCTCCCCACCGCAGGGGTAACCCTCCAGCATGGCAGGAAGCCCACACCAGCCCTAGCACCAAGACCAGGAACAGCCTGAGATGCCTCTAGCTCCAGAGAGCGAGCAGAGGGGATTCTGGCCCTGTGCAGGCTTGTCAGCCCCATGGCTTCGAGAAGGAGCGAGTGTAATGAAAAGCGTGTGGCTGTGCAATTAGAGGCCTGAGCCTCATTAGCAGCTGCCTGAGAACAGAGACGCCCTGTTCCCAAACAAACCGTCCGGCACAGCATCTGCCACAGGGATTCCCAACCATGCAGCGCAGCGGGGCTTGAGACTAGTCAGACATCTAGAGAGGACACATGGGTGGAGAAAGCGCTATGTTCGAAGGGTCTAAGCTCTAGGGAATAACCAGGCAGGAGATGAAGCCCAACAGCCTCTCCCTTTGAGCACAGATCTGTACCAGATCTACTGAGTCTGGCTGTCAGGGACGGGCAAGCAGCAGAGCATTGGCCTCAACACCCTCTCTTGCAGAAGGAAACCTGGATCTCAAGAAGGGGTCTGCCTCGGGTGCAGCAATTCCTGCTGCTGGTGGGAAAGGGGCTTTGAGGGAACTGTGCTTACAGATGGTTGTCTGGGGATCCTCCATCACGAAGGGAAGGGGCCTGCGAGCCAGCGGGGAAACACCGTCCGGCGCAGAGGCAAACAGCAGCTATTCACACTGCAGCGACGCAGAAGTACTTGAGAGCATTGGCGCCCAGCTGACTGCACTCCTCACCTTTGCTGTTCAAGTCTTCTTCGTCATCACTGAACGCGGCCTCGGCATTGTCATAGCAACTGTCATCCTTTTCTGACATATGATTGTCCATCTCCATGGAAACGGGTTCCTCAATTTTGACTGCAAGAACGTACACAAAGGGGTCAGAGCAGAAAGTGAGGTTATGATGGCTCCTCGCAGAGCCGAGGGGCAGGGCAGGCTCTGCCTACGAGTCACCTCTACTGATAAACAGGCTCCGGCAAGGAGATAAAAGCACTTTGAAAAGAGAAGAAAGAGTCTGGGCAAGTGACGGACCCTGGAAAACTCAAGCTGGGGAAGGGCACTCCCAGTGATTCCATGTAACCATCCCTGCCCGGTGCCAAGTGTGCCAGGACCGGGTCGTTCTCCACCTAAGCTGCCCAGCATCCTTCGTGCTTCATCCCTCACCCAGGCCAACAGCAGAGCCCGCGTCCCTAAGCAGAGCAACAGCTTTGCCAGCTCTGCGAGGCCAAGAGGCTCGGGGCAGCGGGGTTTGTTGGTTAGGTGGGTCCCTTCAGCCGGAGCAGCTGATGCAACAGAAAAACCAGACAGGCTTACAGGCACAGTCCTTCGGCAGATCTGGCAAAGCAGCAGCACTCTCCTGTTAAATACAGGTTAGAAATGCTTGCTCTTTGTTCAACCTAATTATGTTAATCAATTAGCCTACAGAGAAGAAAGGCTAAGTAGCCCCTATGGAGCGAAGGGAGAAACGGGTAGCGTGCATCTTTACTGTACAGCAGGGCTGAGATGAAGGGAGACCACAACCACCCATAAATACGAGCACCCAGAGCCCTCCTCTCCCCAGAGTCCTGGTCCGATCCACCAAACGGCTGCTATTCCTGCAGGAGAGCCGGGGAAAGCCCATCTCTGGGAAGGCAGCACCTGCCGCAGCCTCCCTCCGCCACCCGCCCCGCTCCCTACCTTCGATGGGGGGCGAGGGCGAACTGCAGAACTCCGGGAATTTCTCCCTCAACATGGCGCGTAGCTCTTTGTCCAGCTTGGGGTTGTCAAAGAGAGGGGCCAGATGTCTGTGTTGGGGGGTAGGAAGGGAAAGGGATGAGAAAGAGCTGGGATGCGGTGCCCTGCTGCGTAACTTCACCCCAATGGACATGCAAGGGGATCTCCTCCCTTATGTCAGGGCTTTGGTTTGCGTCATGGACCACAAGCTACGAGGTCCCACCGTCCTTCCTGCAGCTCAGCTGGGGTTCCCTCACTTTGCCACCAATGGGACCTGTGCCATCAGAAGATGCACGGGAAGGGGAGAAGACGCCTTACCTCCTGGGAGGGGAACTTGGCTGATGCAGGAGCTGTCTGCAGGCTGAAGCACCATGAGCAAGGCTGCTCCATTCAGCCTGGGGACCAGAAAGGGCTGGGGACATTTCTATTTGTCTGAAGCAGAGTGGCTATAGCTTTCTTAACCCATCCATTCCCTTGCTTCAGGGAACAGCTCTCAGGACAAGCCTCAGCACCATAAAGACACAACTACGCCTTCTTTCGTGGTTCATACACAATACAAATGCCTTCCACAGCTCTTACAGAACCTGGAGATCATTTCGACTAGACTGGTGAGATCCAGGAAAACTGGTGCATAGCAGTTGTATAGAAGTAGTAAAACTCAGGGCTGTCTTACGCAAGGACTCGCTTCTCCACAATGTGGGTGAGAGAGTTGAACACGCCTTGCCTGACGTGAGCCTCCAGTGGGGGGTAGAAGTTGGGAATGATCTGAAAACAGGAGAACGACCATGTTAGTGCCAGGAACCCTTCTGCCTACCGTCGGGTCTGTGTCAGCTGGCAGGACACCGCCAGGACTGGCTAAGGCTGTCGGTCAGCTTCTTGGGTCACCCTCTACTCAAGCACCACATCGCAGCTACTCTTGACCAAGAGAGGCATCAGGAGAGCTCTCTGAGTGCAGCATCTCGGGGACGGTGAACAGAAGGGGGACCAGCCCGTGCCTCTGGCTTTTCTACCCTGGAGGGTCAGCCGGTGCATCTCCCAGGGATGAGAAAAACACACAGATGCTGCCTCATGAGCTGTGAGAAGCCCTAGGGCTTGCCAAGGCCATGCTCCAAGCAGCAGCGATTGCTGCAGGAGTAGGGGGAATATGAGAAGGGCACCCTAAACATTCAGCTCTGTCCACACACAGTCCTTTGTTTCTGGAGGGAGTAAGAGGACTCCTCCCTGAAATCTGGGTCATCCCAGGAACCTTCCACCTAGTTCCTCTGCCAGAAGCCAGCAGCTGCTTTTGGACTCGGGCAGCCCGGGGACAGGAGCACACAAAGCGTGCTGGGCGTGAGGGAGGAAAGTGATGCAACTCGCAGCTCTTCCAGCGCTCATGCCATGGAAAGACTCCGCTTCCAAGAAACACCATCAGCCCTCCCTGGGACCAAATTACTGGAACCGGCAACTCTTGGCACCACTTCCTCAGGGATCAAGGGGCACGACCAGCTCTGCTCCCTGCCCAAGGACAGCTGTCCTTCGGAAGGGAGATGATGGGTCTCACTTGTCCCCTGCTGCAGGGAGATTCTGTTTGCCTTCAGGTGATGACACTAGGTCAAGCATTTCATTAGGTACTAAAGGCAACAAATCAAAAGCCTTTTTCCTACCAATGCTCATCATTCTGGAAGGATTTATTTGCAGAGTTGGGAAGTCTTACATACCTTCCCACAGTGGCGTTCCCATTAATGAATGGCACACGGGCCCAGCGCTCCAACCTCCAGGAACGGCCCTGGATTTATCAAGAGACCGCGAGGACACAGCAAAGCCTCTGGTGGCTGGTTTTAAGAGGTGAATAATTTGGCTGAGCGTCCGCAGCAGTGTGCCTGACTATGCTCTTGGCAGATAAGCAAGGGGAAAATCCCTCCTTAATTTAGCATAGGTGAGGGGAGGTTAAAAGGGCTGCCAGCAGATACTGAGCTACTCTGCAGGCTATTTCGCAATCGAGAGGCTCAGGGCAGACCAGACCAGATGATGCACTGAGGAATGCAGAAAAAAAAAAGAAGGGGGAACAGCTTTTTTTTTTTTCTTTTTGGCTCTGAAGAACGGGCAGTGAGATGACACTATTTTACTGCTCCAGTATCACTGGCTCTAGGGATTCATGAAATTCCCTTCCTGTGGGATGGAGAGGCAACGGGCCTTTGACCGGAAACTCTCTGGGGAGTGAAGACATCTATCTTGCCTGAGCCTGCATTACTGTTCCTGCCCTTCATGACCGGTCAGCACAGAGCAAGGGGCGGCCCGCGGAGAGCAGGCTGTGCAGCTCACCACTTGCCTGCTCCTAGCTTCTGTCTTGGCAGAGAAGGAAAAGCACTGACCTACACCAACACGCTGCTGCACCAGCGATGGGTGGTGGGGAGTGCTCAGAGGAGAGCACAGCTGAAGGGCCCGGCTGCAATCCCTAAGGGAGGACCTCCCAGCCAGCACCCTTCCACTCCTCTGCACCACAGACAAGCGTAGGAGGCTAAACCAAGCCCCCGAGGCTGACAGAGTGACCAGCTCTCTTTGGAGCATGACCTCTGCACAGCTGGCTGGTGTAAGCAGATGAGAGCGCGGCTGTTTCCCCTCTACTCTGCTGACACTCCTGAGGAGTCCCTCTGTCCCACTGGTGGCAGAGGGACTGCACGGACCCCAGTGGTTGCTTTCACAGTTCTCATCTCTCAATCCTCATCATGCAACTCATTTGGCAAGCCAGGTAATTTCCCAGAGAGCGAGGGGCAGCTCACCCGGCACATGAAATCCAGCAGCGTGGCGGTGATGGCAGGGTGAGGCTTCATGGAGTGATGCATCACCAGAATGGCAGGCTCTGGAAGGAGAGAGCAGGGAGCCCTGTGCTGAGAGCCCCAGAGGTGCCCATATTCCCTGTGCCCCCCCGTTCCTTTAGACGCAGCCTTCTGCCTCTGGGGCGCAGAGGGAACCCCCTTCTTTTGGCTCATACACAGCCTTTCCCTCATCCAGCTCCTAAATAACACGTAGGCTTCAAACAATGGCCAGAACCAACTTCCCTGCAGGCAGGAGCTCCCAGCAATACCCCCAGCTGTATCAGTCCTTGCTCACGTGCCCCAAGCCCTGGGACAACCCTGCAGTCAGGCAGCCTGCCTGCTCACAGGGAGGGACACTCTGGGGCCAGCCACTGACCTCAAGGAAGACGCCTGCTCCTACCGCAGATAGGAAAGCCACAATTAAAAAGTGGCTCCATCAAAGCAGCTCTCCTGCAAGCCAGCAAATCCCAGGAGTTCAGGGCAGGGGAGGGAACTGATGCCCTTTGGAGATAATCTGTTGGGCTTTCCCCACCAGATCCCCCTACTTCTATCAGCTCTGGAAGGCATTAACCCCTTCGTTGACCCTTGCCCATTCAGAGAAAGCCTCCCTGTGAAGTACCTATATTCATGATGCTGTCCTTCTCGGGGTTGAAGAAGAGCCAGTCATAGAAAAGGGCCAGTTTGGCATTTGAAGCAGCAACGTTGGACTACAGAAGAAAAAAAAAAAATACAAATTGTCTGGTGAATACAGTGCTGAGCACTTGATCCCTCTGCACGCCCAACGTGCCGGGCCCTGCTGCTGCGAGGTGGGGGGGTGGCGATGGTCTTCCCACCAGGAGGATAGGGCAGAGCTGGCGAAACCCACCCTGGGTACCCGCTGCTGCTGCGAGGGAGTGAGTTTTCAGAAAAGGTGGGAAATTCTTGAGCAAACCTGCCTGCTTTGAAAGCAGCTCCAGCCAGGGCAGCATGCAGAGCGGCAGAGGCCAAGGCAGCCCCCAGACTGGGAGATATAACCCACGTGCTCTGCAAAGCGCAGCCTGCCTACAACCCTGAATCGTGTATAATCAGGTCCTGCATAACCCTTGGCATTAGCTGCTACGCGTTCATGGGCACAGCAACAGCCGCTTCCTCGGCAGCTTCTGCTCTGTTTGACAAGCGCTGCGGATCGCAGTCCTGGGTGGGACAAGGGACGACAGGCTGAGTGGAGAGTGGAAGCCAACGAGGCTGTAATGAAGCATCTCGTTGCATGCGCTCCCCACTGGGACAGGAGAGGCCCCACGCCTTGTGGATGGGCCATAAACATAAAGTAGAAACAAAGGGCATAACAAGCTGAAAGTGAGGTGATGTTTATGCTGGGAAAGCAGATCCCAAAGGATCCAACGCGCAGCAGAGCCAGGACTAAAATCCAGAGCACAGAACAGAGGCTGATGTCCTAACCACCGCTCTACAACTCTCTCCTTCAGCCCAGCCAGCAAATACCTAATTCCCAACCTCACAGGCAGCTTCCAGCATCAGCAGGTTACCCCCTTGCCAGCAAGGGAAGAGATCCCAGGCAATTACATGACTCACTTTCGGGTCTGGCCCTCACAACTCACCGTGCAGGTGGTGAGCAGCCACCCAATGATGGCCCAGCGCGGGAGGATGTCGGAGCTGAGCACTTCGTTGGAGGGGTGGACCACACCACAGATGTAGCGTATGAGGTCACAGCGCAGGGACTGGCTGTCTGGGGTGGACAGGTACTGTCGCTGAAACCAGTCCTGGTACCGCTTCTGCTGGCCGAACCGGACCTGAAGGGAAAGGGAAAGATGCAGGTTTTGCTCGAGGCTCGGGGAAAGGCTGCTAGAACCACGGTCTGCCATCCTCTAAGCTGCCTCTTTTGGCAAACTCTGTTTCATGCCCTGCTCCCCATCAGCCCCGTGCTGGAAGCGTCTTCAGAGAGACCAAGGAAGCAAAAAGGCCATTGTGCAGCGTTCTCACGCAGGACCCGTCTCCAGCTGAGCAGACAGGACCACACGCCCTGCGTGTGCGGCGCAGCACAGCCCCTGCGAGCAGCCTCAGCCAGCGAGCGGCTGGGCTGGAGGCAGAGCGAGGGGGAAGCGAGCTCTGCCTGGTGTGCGAACACCGATAACAGTTAAGCCCAGTGCTGTCACTGCGCAGCTCCTGGCCTTTCTTGAATACGGCTGCTGTTGTCGGAGCGCTGATAACCCACCGCATCGCGGCCATTCAGAGAAAGCGCTTGCCTTGGAAAGCGGCCAGCCAGGAGCAATGTTCCCTGCAAAGCTGTTTTGTGCCTTTTAATGAATACCAGGGATGTCTCATGCCCATCTACATCGGCTCCTGCTGGGCAGCATCTCCTCCTCCTGTCGCCATTAGATGCCAGAAGCAACAAATACTCACACCAGTAAAGCTCTGCCCTCCCTCCCGGTGCCCAGTGCCAGCGTGGGAACAGGACTGGTGCACCGTGGACCGGGCAGGGACGAGTGCCCTCCTCCCCCGCGCTGGCACAGGACCCCCAGTGAGCACGAGGGAATTACCCGTGAGGTCATGAAGAGCAGCTTGGTTTCCATGTCGGGAGTGAGGCGACACGCCAGGAATTTGCGAGAAGTCCTCGACTGGAGGAGCTGCAGGACACCTAGGGAGAGACAGGGAGGTCGGTCTGCGCTCGCACGGCCCCATGGACGGTACAGCATGAATGGGATCCGGGCAGGGATCTACCAACATCCACAGCGAGCTGAGTTTGGAGCATTAAGCTCTGTTTCCCCAAGGTTACAGGCAGGGGAAAGGGATCAAGATTTTGGCTGGAAAAGGTCTCCCAAAACATCTCCTGTCTGGAGAGCAAGCTTTTGTCAGAGATCACTAATGAGGAAGGAGAGCCTGGAGAAAGGGGGAGAAGATGCACAGCAGGGCAGGAACAAGATCTGGAGGAGAAATGAGAAAGTCCAGACACCAAGTCCCAAGCTGTAACCAACAGAGCACGTTCCCCATCTCCCATCCCTCGGCCTGGGCACCAAGAAGCAGGGCTGGCATAGAGAGCGCCCATCCTGGGCTGTGCCAGCACGTAAGTCCAATTCCTCCCCTGGAGTAAAGGTACCCAGATGTGACAACGAAGATCAGACAGAAGAGAAAACTTGTGTGTGCATCTGTGTGTACAGAACGGAGGATGGGAAGGAGAAGGGGAGGGTTGCAAAAGCCGTTCTCATTCCCAGACAGCTGCAAAGAGGAGGAATTTATGACCCGAGCGGAGAGGCTTTGCTGCTGCTTGACAAGACCTGAAGGATTTACAGGGCAGCCAGCTCTGACGCAGGCAGGCGCCAGGGACGCTGCACCGACGAGATGCGCTTCGCTCTCTCCCCGTTTGGAAGTCGTCCTTCTGCCACGCAGCTGGAGGGTCACACCTGGGGGACGGCTGGAGGAGGGAAGCTTCAAAGCAGAAAGAACAGATGCCGGCTCCTGCGGAGCTCAGAGAAAGGGTGGAGCGAGCTGCACATCAGGGGAAGAGAGCCACAAAAGCACCTTGCTTGTTAAGAGCTCCCAGCTGCTCAGAGGGAGGGACAGGTCCTGCGCCTGGAGCCACCCCCTGCTGCGGTTTCCCCCCATGCTCGGTGCTGCTGAGTTCTGGCCCTCGTCGCAGGAGTGTGGAGCTCGGTAAGACTGACTCAGATTGGAGGTTACAGAGCAAACCCGAGAGCGTGTGGACCAGCAGCTGCTAGAGATAATAGGCACCTTGCAGAGCAATTATTACAGGCTCTCAACAGCAGGCAAGAGGGGAAAGAAGTAGTCTTATGACCAACTGCAGGGGAAATTATTTTGGGGAGGGGACCTTCCAGGCTCCACACAAGCAAGTACGAACAAGGACACCCCTGGACATGAGCTTCTGCTCGGAGTCCTCCCATTCGGCCCCCAGAGCCAACTGCGGAGTCCTCTGCGTGACAAGGAGTGACAAACCCAGACCGGGCTCCTGGTGCACTGCCAGACGCAGCCCACCTCTCCCTGCTGCCCCGAGGACTGCCCAGCTGCCTGCGCTGGAGTGTCCCCTGGGGACGCACGTGAACTCTGCCTGCTCCAGCATTTTGCAGCTGAAACGGCAAGGAGAAACATGCTTGTGTGTGCGTGCACTTACCCAGGTGTTGTCTCACCTCTATGAACCATCGGGCAATGACACCGCCCGCGGGTTGTGGTGTCAAACAGAACAAAAAGGGAACAGAAGGAAAAAGGACAAAAACCACGGGGAGTTTGCTAGTTGTCAGAAGAGAATGAGTCAGAAGCATCACTGTTAGCCCCAATTTAGGTATCGTTTTGCTGGGTCATTTGGCTAAAAATGGCAGCAAACCAGGAAAGAACCCTGACCAGATGCCCCTACTGGTGTGGGAAGCTGGTGAAGCTAGAGGGACGTTTGTTAGGTGTCACAGGACGCTCCAAGCACGGACGCAAAAGCTCACCACGCAGCTGCGAACATCCGGACAGAGCTAAGAAATGCTTCTAGTGAACGTACAGCTGCAGGAAGAGGCAGGGCTGAGCCCTGGAAATACGAAACGTGAGCCTTCCTTAGGGCTAAGACTCCTCTGCTTCTGCAAACCCCACAGGCTAACTCTGAAAACCCAGAGAGGGGAACTGGGTCCCTGCAGCCCTTCGGCTGGCAAGTCTCAGCAGAGACCAGCAATGACAGGAGACAGGTTCTGGAGATGGAGAAGAAGCCAGAGATCACAGAGCTTAAGGAGCATTTAATCAAATGATGTGCTGCGAGTTCCCCTGAGCATAATCTGAGATCTTTAAAGTGACATTAACACAGCCCCCGAGAGGAGAACAGGCACTGGGGGTGGGGGGAGAACACTTTAAAGCCCCATTTCCAAAGACTCGCTAGAAGTGCTGCAGACAGATAATGATGTGACTGCCCCTAGAGAAGTGAATAATTTATACCAATAAAAATTATAACACTCTCTCCATCATGTCTATTTTGACCCAGACTGTGCAGAGAGGTCCACGGCTGAGTGTTCGGCACACCAAGCGTGCAAGGCCACTGAGGGGAATAAAATACCATTTAGAAAGTGTCAGCTGCTGCATCTTCCGGACTTCTTGCTTTAGAGCTACAGAGCTTCATCGGGCTCTTTTCTGGAGAGTCTGAAGGACTCAGATGCTTTATATCTTTGGGCTCCAACTTCATCTCAGCTTAGTTAAAAAAAGGAATGACTACAATTATGGACGTGTTAAGTCCAGAACAAGCAATACAATTTAATGACCCTCGTTGTGGCCTGGCCTCATTCTCATGATCTATCCTTACAGCCGCCTGAAGTATCTGTTTTTCAGGATGGTTTAATGCCCAGACACCTACAAGGCCTCTGCAGCATTTAAAAAAAAAAATGGCAAAAGCTGCCAAGCGCCAGAGCTGACCATGGGAGACCAGTCCAGGCCCTGCCCCTATTCCTAAGCTCCCTGCAGCCAGCAGAAAGCTGCATTTGGAGGCACCCTCTTCTAGCTAGTGATGAGAGGGGCTCTGGAAGCAGCCACGTAGGCCTTGATGCTGATAGAGGTGGGATGACACGGTGTAATTATAGCGCGCTCTGCATGCTCTCCTTTAAGAGAGCATCTGGAAGGAACCCACACACCCAACGTGTTTCGCTTTAGTAGGGCTGTAATAGAGCCTGTTGGCTCTAACACTGTCCTGAGACCTGGGCCGGATGGGATGTGCAGAGTGAAAAGCAGCTGCTGTGCAGGATTTTTGCTCCAGCTCACCCTGGAATGGGCCAACAGTCATGGCAGCCTTGCCGCAAGGGCAGGATGGAGCTGGCCGCCCCTTTGGCGCTGGCCCTGCCTACCTGTGAACTGCACGCTGAGGACCTGCGGGTTGTGGATGATGTCCTTCCAGAGCTGCTCGAACTCGGGTATCCTTGCAACGTTTTGCAGCAGCCTCACAAGGTCCCGGCCGATCATGAAGCAGTCCATGAACTGGGGAAAGGAGAGGAAAAATCTCATTTACTGTTTACCTGCTCCTGAGCAGGGGGAAGGGAGAAGGCACTGGGGGGCAGGAGGAAGGGAAGGGAGGAACAGTCAGTCCTTCAACCTTACCGCCAGCTCCAGATGATTCACTTCTTTGCACAATATCTACACTCGTGCCCCTGGCAGCCTGCCCCTCTTTTGAAGCTAGCAGGTTCTGAGAGGCAGGGTGACAGGCGGGAAGGTCAGCAGCTATTTTAAAATGTTCTCTCTCTTGTAAAGCAAACAATCGGCCCATAAATCTGACATTTTCTCTCCAGGACTGCAGCCAGTCTCTGAAGCTAGGACTTGACACTTGGTCCTTCCTGCCCAGCAAGGAGGAAGGGGAGAGTGGGCAGCACTCAGACCAGCAGGCAGGGAGCTGCAGAGGCATCACGTCCCGCAGGGCTAGGACGCCAAACACAAGGATTTCTGCCTACACCTAGCTTTGGTGCCTTCTCCTGCACGACATGGACCAAAGAGTGGCCTGGAGCTGGCTGTCGTGTTCTCTCTAAGCCCGCAAAGACACTGGCTGCCTCCCTAAGGAAGGATGTTCTTGCAGCTATGGTAAGCCACAAGCACTGAGGTGCCACAGCAGCAGAAAAAGAATGGTTTCAACACTTGTGGCCTGAATAAAAGAGACTGAAATGAGGCAGCCCCATCCAAACAGCTGCTCTCCCCCTCTACAGCCTGGAGTTTGACGGGATACCTGGTGTACGTGCGTTCAAAAGCCATTCACAGCCTGCACTGAGAATGAACCACACACCACTGCCTGCACGGTGCAAGCCGGGGGGGGGGGCTCTGAGGAACCAGCACGTCTCATACTTCCAGCTGCAGGAGGAACACGGGCAACGCCACCGCACGCAGACACAGACTCCCCAGAGAGGCAGGTCTCTTTTCCCAGCCATCCCCTGAGTCCCCTGATTTGCTCACCCGTTCACGGAGGAGGGAGATGCAGAAATCCACCTCCTTTTGACGAAGTGCCTGGAGCTGAGATGTGCCGTGATGGTCCACTATGAGCCGTAGGTATGTGTACACCGCCATGGCTATCAAGAGGCTGCTTTTCAGTACCCACTCTCTGTAAAGGAAGAAAAAACAAAGAAACACCTTCAGTCACCTCTGGGAGGGAACCACAGCCAGAAGTGATATAAATGTGGAGACTCAGGACAGAGGAAACTGAAGCACAGAGGAAACAGCAAGGGCAGGGATTCCAGCCTGTTGTGCCAGCCCGGAGAACGTTCATCCACAGACCGTTCCCTGCTCCGTACCGTGTGCTTGCTACGCTTGGTCCACCTCTTCCTTCCCCAGGACAGTCCCATCACAGTCTACTGTCTGGGTGCACGCACCCCAGGCTCTCTGGCAGGGTGGCATACATGTTCATGTGAAGCACTGGGTGGATTTCCAGGGCCACAGAGATGTTCACTGCCACAACAATCTAAGGAATTTGCAACTGCAAGTAATAAAGTGCTCAGGAGCAAGTGGAGGGAACAGCTGCCCCACGAATAGACTTGACCTCGATGCTAAGACTGACTGCCACAGGAGCCTCTTTACTGGTCTCTGTAGCCAGAAAAGCACCGAGCAGATGATGATGCACCAGGACAAGCTACAAAGGAGCTTCCCGTACGATCAGGCTCCGAATGCTCTCACGCGCACCCGTGCAAGAGGTGTTTTCACGCTCCCCCGCCACCAACCTGCCAGTGCCAAGTGGATTAATTCAGCAAAATCGGTGGCGTTCTGAGCAGCAGGTCACACAGGGCAGCCATCAACGAGATACGGCAGCTCTTGAGCCCTGCGCTGGGCTGGGAAGCAGCTCCCGCAGCACTGGGGGCAGAAGAGGAGCTGCCCCTGCCCCGGCTTGACCAGACAATGGTGTGGGGGGCAGAAAGAAAAGAGCAGTCGTGACTACTGAGGAGCTGGAAGCACCCAGTGGCAAGAACTGGGGAAAACCAGATGTGCTTAAGATCAAATACTAGGGAGATTTGTGAGAAGGCAGATCTAGCTGCAGAGAGAGGGTCTGTGGTGGGAGAGACATCGCAGCCCTATCGTGGGCACGGCAGGAATCTGTCCTACCTCGGGGAAGGACAGGGCCAAGCAGTGTTCTGGTCAGCACAGGGGCTCTGTGCCCAGGACCGGCTTTCTGGAATATTTCTCAGCCAACTGACTTCACATCCTGCACGCAGGCAGGTGCTTCAGCCCCGAACCCTCAGAGAGGCAGAGCCCACCGGCAAAGCGTTTCCATCTGCTGCTCTGCTGCTGTCTCCTGCCTGCGCTGCCCTGCCTGCTCCGTGCGGCAGCGCCCTGTCTGCTGGGTGTGCCGCGTTCTCAACCTCCCTTATCTAAGCGCAACAATAAATATCCTCGGTCCATAAAAAGGACCTCGTCAGCTTGGTTATTCGCGCTGGATGCCAAGAAGGGGCCAGGCCGGCTCGGTGCCTCCAGCGTGATTGATCACCCACAGCATCCCCTGGCTCAGCGAGCTGTAAATCAGAAACCCCGTGGAAGTGCCACCGCTGCGTGCAGCAGCTGTAACGCTACGGCCACCTGAAGAGACACCAGCCCAGCGGCAAATGAATCAGCTGCCCTAAATCATCGGGGCGGGGGGAAGCCTGGGAAGCCGTGACAAGTGTTTGCTTTCCCAGGCTCTTCTCCCTGCATCTAGCTGGATGCTAGGAGCAGGTTAATTACTCGGCTGGGCGGGCTGGCCTGGCAGCACACGGTGCTGAGCGGAGGTTATGTTAGGGAGGATGTGGGAGTAATTAAGGCCGGGATCCCGGGGGGCTGGCAGGTCAGCATCCCCCCCTTTTCCCAGAGAGCTGTGCAGAAAATAAAAAATGCTGTTAAGGGTGGGGGGGGCAAAAGCCACCCACAGCCACAGGATTCATTGATCCGACAGGCAGAGAAAATGAAAACACTCGGAGGCAGCATCGCACTCATGCTGCCATTAGCGGCAAGAAGCCAAATTAACACCCGGCTTTTGAGGGGTAGCGGACTTGCCTCCTCTCCGAGGCCCGCAGTGCTTGAGAAGCAGCTTTGCTGTAACTGTTTTTAATTAAACCAAGCACTCAACACCCTGAATGCGGCATCAGATCCTCACATGCGTGGCTTTAATTAAGGCTCTGGCTTTCCCCTAATCAAAGCACATAAATCCCAGCAAAGAGCTGCAGGTTCTCCCTTGGGCTCACTTCCAATCCTCAGCTCTCCTCATGCTCAGACAGTTTCTGTGCTGGTACAGTACGTATCATTGACACTCCAGCAATACCTTCAACAGGGGCCGAGCCTTTTCCTCTCACATCTGCTCCTCTGACAAACTCCTCTCCTCAAGTGACAAAGCTCAGCTGTCATTTAGCGCACGGGGCTTTCTCCTATAGCCCCGTGGCCAGACGTGGCTTTGGATCACCACTGAGAAGCTGCTATTTCCCCCACAGTCCAGCTGTTTGCAGTTATTTGTTTGCAAGACAAGAGCTGCAACGTGCTTCGGCGAGATGAGGAGCTCCAAGGCGCGGGGTGGCAGCGGCGAGTAGCACCAGCACACAGGAAGACCACATCAAGAGCTGGTAAGGGCTTAAATAAGGTTGGGAACAGAAGAGTTGAGCTTAGCACAAAGGCAGCTGAGGCAATACTGCGAAGAACCGAAGGTCAGCCAAGCCCAGAAGGTCTCAGAGGGTCTCTCCTTCCCTTGCGTGGTGGGGCACTAGATGGCACTCGCAGCAGCACACACCCGCACAGCTATTCCCGGAATAAAATTCACTAGGGCTGTTAGCTGCGGCCAAATAAATACTTTAACAACTTGATTGTTAACCGCAGTAATAAGCGATTTTAGGAGAATCGCTGCTATTATAGACAGCGCTCGGTGAAAAGCTATAGGCTATTTAAAAATAACGACTCTGCCCAGCCAAAGGCTGCAGCTAGGAATTCTGCTTATCATCAATTAGCGACTGCTTTGCCAACAAAGGACAATGCTGAGCCCATGGGACAATACTTCCCAGATGGCCTGTCCACAACAAATTAAAGTTGCAGCCCTGATGAAGCAGGAGCTGTTTAAACACAGGAAGCTTTTTGGGCAATTAACTCTGTCCTAACTCCTCCAAAAGGAACACCTCCCCCGCAGCTCGGGAAACTCAGGAAGAAAATATTCCTGGGATGCTGCTCCTGAGCCACACGTGCTCCTCAGCCACACGAGGCGATGCCATCCCGCTGCCCAGAGGGTGGGCTGACCACCTCCTGGGTGCCGCGCGTTAGGGAATAGCCGTGTCCTCGCACATGAGGTATCGGCCTGGGCAGACCATCTTATTTGATGTGATGCACAGCCCCTCTCCAAACCCCACAGAGGAGGTTTGCTAATGGAGGGACTTCAGGACACTCTCCCACACACAGCCTGCAGCAAGAGGGCTCCGAGAGCTAGAAATTTATGCCACGGCTTGAAAATATGCTTGGTAACACAGTAAGGGAACGCAGAGGTCTTCTGCGCAGGAAACCCCATCAACACACTCCCACACAGGCTGTCACCGCAAACACACTGCCCCGAAATCTGCCTCTCTTGCAGTGAGCAGGACAACCACCCTCTTAGCAGGCAGACGAGGAGCGCTCTCCCTCGCTTCCTGCCTGGCTGCTGCTCTCTTTAAACCGCACCAGCCTTCGCCTGAGCTTCCCGCCAGCCATACCTTTGCTCAGTCAGTATCTCCAGGACGTTCTCAGCCAGCCAGATATTCTTCGCTGTCACATCCCCTCCTGAAAGCGAGAAGAGCAACAGGGAAGAGAAAAGCCAGTCAGATGAATGTGTGCGGTTCTGTTGCCAGACTCAACTGAACCACCGACCGCTTCGATCCCTGCATCCCCAGTAAGGCAAAGCTAATTACGGAGTGTGCTCCCTGTCTGGAGCACACACTCCTGCCTGGTCCCGCTCTGCCTGCCACACATGCTTGGCTGTTCCTAGCACATTTCTAGGTACAAGTGTCATTCTGTTAGGGGATCAAGGGGGTCTTTGCTACAACAGCATTCTTGCAAAAGAACTGTGATAATATGGAGTCAGTAATTATCCTTCTGGAAAGCAAAGGAGAAGCCAGAAAGGGATGAGATTCAGTAACTGGAAAAGAGAAAACATTTGCAGCTGCTGAGCCTACAAAGGGGAAACAGCGTCTGCAAAGAATGCCCAAACTCTCAAATAACGGCCAGGTGTCAAAGCGGTGTCTCACGCCCTCGGCGTGGGCCGTCAGCACGAAGCTGGAGCCTTTGGCTGACGTCGCTGGGAGCAGAGCGGGACTCCTGCTCGCAGGGGCACAGAAAATGCCTAAAGCAGGCAAGCCAAAACAATGGGATCATAACAATTAAGGCATCGTAAAAGCAGTGAGAAGTGAGACAGCGGCATCCTTCCAGAACAGAAGGGGCCCTAAACGGGGAGGTGCAACCGAGGGGAAACAAGGGATGCCTTCACCAGTGGTTTTTAAAATGTTCTCTGTTTACACTGTGACAACAGGGCCAGGGCAGCTTGGCTTGCACTCAGGACTCTGTCCCCTCCCTCCCCATTCTTCCTCCCCTGAAGAGCAGACACGGCAATTTCCAAGCCAGGCTGCCCAGCCCCGTGTCACAGGCGCACACAATAAAAACACAATGTCAGGTTTTATGGTGGGACATTAATTCCTCCTTTGTGGACGTCAGCGGCCGGCACCAGCGCCGAGCAGAGAACACGGAAGAGGCACCGTTCCTGTGAATCCGGAAAGGCGTGTGTGTGTGTGCACGGCTGTGGGGTGCTTACACTGAGGGCTGGGGGGAACACACTACAGGCTACCATACGGCCAGTGCCAGCTCCCTGGAAGAGCTACTGACTTCATGTGGGGTGAAGCAGCCTCCTGCGTCTCTGATGAGTTACAGAGGAGCCGTGTGCACAGCTCTTGCCATCCCAGAGGTCAGAGCAGGGACTAAGGATGATCCTGGTGCTCTTGTGCAGTGCTACGGGGTGAAAGCTGGCAGCAACAGGAAACAATACACTTCCTGGCTGTTCCAGCATTTGCCAGAAGCCTCCTGGCTCTCTCTGTGATTCACCCCTCGTAGAGGCTGTTGGGAGCAACAGACTCTTGAAGGCTTATGCTCTGCTCCATCCTCCCTGGAGAGAATTCCTCACCAGACAGGTTGGGGCAGGCTTGGTGCCTGCCAGTGAGCCCTGCTCCTGCCTGTCAGCTGGGTACAGAGACACTTGGGAAGCCTGTCCGGACCTGGCTGCACGGCAGCACAGGCTCTGGCTCCAACACCAAGTGCAGCACGCCACGAATCAGCCCTGGTATGCCACAGACAACACCCAGCCTGCTGGCACGAGCAGGCGGGATGCAGGCAGTGGTCACCTCGCTCCCTTGATGCAACTCACCCGCGATCTGCTTCATGAAGGTCATGCAGACGCCATCCGCACCGAGCACCCCGCTCTTCACCAGCTCCCGCAGCAACCACACCAGCTGGGCAGAGGGAGAGACCAGTGCAACTTTTTGCCACAGCCTACCCCACAACACCTCTCCCCAACACCATGGCTGCCTCGGCTGGCAGATGCCGCCACGTTTCCCTTCCAAAGGTTGAGACCTTAACGTGGAGCAAAGGAGCTCCACCGGTGCTGACTGCCCCCCAAACCCTCCACATTCAAACGCCCTCTGCTCATCCTCTGCCTGGTTGGTGTGAAAGGAGCGATTCTGGGGAGAAGACCTTCTCCTCACCTGGGTCCGACACGTGTCCTGCAGCTTCAAGTACTTCTCCATGAGAATATGGTTGATCTTGTTGAGAACGATGTTCATGCCATCTCGGCTCACCAGTGCCAAGTCCCGGTAGCACTGCAGCAGAGAAGAAGTGCGGGAGATGGTTACAGGTGAAGAACCATAAGGGAAAACATACAATGGTTTTATCAAACCTGACCAGATAACAGCAAACAAACGAATTTCAGGGAAAGAACATCAAGGCAGGCAGCCTTCCATGGGGTGACCTGAATCGGCATCCCAGGGCCAGGCAGGGAGGGCCATTAATCCTCTGGGGCGTTATAAATTGACAGCTGGATTCACTAGATTTAGACCCAGGAGCCAAAGGTTTCTCACTCCAGAATGGACACTGTTGGGTGTCCTTGTCCTCTCATCCCAGCTGTCTCTGCACCCTGCCACAGCTCTGGAGAGACCACCACTAGAGAGAAAAGACAGACAACGGTCCTTCAGGAAGGATCAGTTAATAAACAGTCACATCCAGATTGCTTAAGCCCCACGCTGCTCCAATCTCCTTGCCACCAGTGACAACTGGAACCTCACTGAAGGTGCCCACAGGACTTGGGGTCGCTACGATGGATGTGACGCTGGTTCAATACCATGGGAGCTCCATGAAGATGCAGGAGCGGAGGCAGATCATCCCCATGCCACCTGCTCCTGCTCACACAAGACTTCCGAGGTCAGACAGAACTGAATTTGGAGACCATCCGTCTCAAAACCGTGCTACCACATTGCCTTGTTCTGGGTTAGAAATCCAGACATCCTGCCTGCGGTCCAAACTGGCACATTTGGTGGGGCTGTGCTCTGGGAAGAGGGAACTGTCGTAGGGAAAGGAAGGACTTTCTCCACACTCGTCTGCCACCAGCAGCCAGACAAAACACTGGCCAGAGAGCAAAGGTGCTGGCTTCTCCCTTCCCCTCTGGTCAGGACAGCAGGGGGTGGAGGGTGATTAGGAAGTAATTTGCTAAGTGGTTCTGCATGAATGTTAATTTGTGCCAGTAAATGTCATGATATTCCAGAGAGCAGGGGTCTGGTCTCTGCATCCTCCTTTAGAGAGTTAATGAGGCCTCAAAAGATCTCTTTGATTAGACTCCCTGTGCTCAGGCTTTCTCCCTCCCTTTTTCATATAGCACTGTGTGTGGGGAAAAAAAAAAAATCCCAAACAAAAACCCACAATCCAAGAGGTGTAGACTCTTTGGGGCCTTTAATTGCTTTTGAAATGCTAAATGAATACCCGCAAAGCCAAGCCAGACTCAAAGTCTCCGCACAGACGACTACCTGGCCAGGAATGCACATCTCCCTCCGCTGCATCAGCTTTGAAAAAGAAACACATACATCACCCCAATGGAAAAATGCAGAGGATAGAGCTGGTCCAGGACACAGCCGGCCAGGGAGCACACAGGATGCCAGCTCCCCTGGGGTCTGCCTGGACTCAGACGAAGCTTTTACTTCGTTTGGAAAACGCCGGTGTTGCCAGGTCCCTACCCTGCCTGGATCCTACCTCCTGTGCTTGACGACAGGATTACGACCACCCGTCGCCTCTGGCACTTCCCTCTCACAGGCAGGTGCATTTCTGCACCCTTAGGTGCAGTGACGAGACGAACATCTTTCATCTTAGTAGCTTTTCTTGGTGGTCAGTAGCTTCTTTTGTGTTCAAAGTATTAATGCTTTTCTGGGTGAAATATCTAGGCTTTGTTTTTTCTGCCGGACACGTGCGAGGTGCAGTGTCCACATCCGCATTTAAAGCCACCAAGAGGTCCTGTGATACGGCCCTGAAAGTGTGGATTAATTCCCAACCGGCTGAGCTGATTCTGGCAGCATCCTCAGGAGAAGGGCTGGAACAAACAGCTGGAAGAGACACTCTAAGGGATTTACTTCTGGTTCACTGTTTAAGTCCCAGGAGGAAGAACACCATAATCCTATTACCTAGGGAAGTTTGGCAGCTCTTCACCTTGCTTACTGCATACTTCCTCAAATCCCTTAAGCAAATACTGCAGAAAACCAGAACTCAAAACGCACCTACGATGTTGCTGATCCTTGGCCCAAAGTACAACCGGGCAGAGGAGAACAAGTCCCATTTTACCAGGGTCACGGCAGCATGGCACGTCACCGACCGGTTGCTTAGATGGGTCAGACTGGACCCCTGCCTAACAGCCTCCGGCACGAGGATGGTAGCAACAAGCCAAAGAAAGGTGCTTGGAGAAAAACCTTCAGGGCTCCAGCAGCTGGGGGAGGGGAGAGAACCTGAATTTCTTGATTATTGCCAAGGCTGCAAACAATCCATCGTCTCCTCCCTGCTCTTGGCAGATTGGAGCCGCCACTCGCACAGGCCATTTAATTAACAGGAAGGAACAAATGATAAATGTTCACTTTAAATGAGGGGAGAAGAAACAAACAAAAAAAAAGCCCAACCATCAAGTGGAGGAGAGAGGCCCCCTCCCACCCAGCACCAGGGCAGAAGAGGCACACAGCGGACAGACGCCAGAGGAGATGTGAGAGAAGCGCCGCGCTCATCTGTGGGGAGGGCTCCATGCACTCTGATCCCGGAGCACAGTGTTAATTAAAGTGAGAGGTGCCAGGCGGAGGAGGGAGATCTGACAGACCAGTTGCTGTCACTTTGATATTTGAAGGCAGTCAAGTGTCCCTCCTCACAGCTGGACAAGTTTAGCACAGCTAACCTCTCCTGGCTGGAGTGTCAAGGCAACAAAGGGGGAGGAGGAGACCTACGTGCCTCAGCCGATCCTCTGCCGCAGCGAGGGGAGGGCCGTGCCACCATTTCTTTAATCGATCAGCGAGGGTACGGGGCAGCTCAAGCCCCCTCCCAAGAAGGGAGGGAGATGTGCTTTAAACAGCCTCTCCAGGAGGAAGAGGGGGTACCTCCACCTCCCCTCCACGCACCAGCAGATGCAGGTGGGGGACAGTGAGGCCACGGGGCGAGACAAGATGGATCTGTGTGCCGGAGACCGACATCCACTGAAGAAATACAAGATGACCAAGCAGATGGCGTGAGATGCCTCTGCGAGCGTGCTGGGACTGGAGCAGGCGCTGCAATCCCCTGCTCGGCTTCTAGGGCAACAAGCGCTAAAATATCCTTGAATGCAAACATGGCCAGCTACAATACCCATTTCTTTTTTGGGGCAAAACAACAGGTCCCAGGAGGATGGAGAAGCCTCGTGGGGTGTGCTTGATTCAGAGCAGTATTACTTCCACACCAACCTCGCTGGGTTCGATGCTCCCGTGCCGACAGATGAGGTTGCGAATCTTCATCTGTGACCAGATGTGGGAATAGTTATTGCAGACGGCTAGGGCTGGCTGCGCTGAGCGCCCTGGACGCGTGGACTTCTCGCTGGCGGATGAACAGAGCTCTGCCCTCTGCGTGACGATTTCAGAGCTCTCTCAAGAGTCTCGCAAGATGCCTTATCAGTCAGGCAAGCGTTAACCCCTCTTCATAGGCAGGGAGCAAAGGCAAGAAGTAACTCCCCCCAAAAGCCTGGTAGAAAATCACTGACTGGCTTCCTGTCCTTGCTGTCTGGATACAGGGCAGGTGGCAGCAATAGATGACATCAGAGCCCAGCAGACTGGCAGATCCAATTACTCCCTAAGAAAAGTAACGTGCTCCAAAGAGCAGATCTGACAAGAGCAGGAGGACCAGCCACCTCTAATTAATGTGGCCATGAGCAGCAAAGCATGCCCCCAGCCTGCCATCTCGGAGAGACGGCGTCGGTGCCTGTCAGCAGCTCGGTCGCAAGGCAGCCGGACCGCTCACCCCCTCGCTCCCCCTTGCCAGAGCAGACCACAGAGGGGAACGTGCCGGACAGGTTTATCCCAGACTCCCGGCAGTGGGATGGCCAGCAAGCGCTGTGCAGACGGAAAGCTGGAGCATGCCGGACTCGCTTAACCTTTGCTTCCAGTGTACGGAAGCACCTGCCCCCCGAGTCTTATGCTCAGTTAACGGCATCTGGATACTCCCCACCGCATCCCAGCTGGGATCCAGCACATCCTAGAGGGGAGAAGAGCATTTTATTCGACGTGGAGAAGGTTCACCCTTTGGAAGATCATCCTGTAGAGTGCTGCTGGTCAGCAACTAGAAATACTCTTTGGCTCCCATAGTGTCTTGGAAACAAGGATGCATTCAGCAGTGCTCTGAGCCTCAGCTGGATTCAGACTCTCCACGTTTACAAGTCTTGTGCTCAGCGCACGAGGCAGAATCAGGCCAGAGCCTAAGCACAGCAGGGCTGGTCGCTCTGCGGTCAGGGTTTGGGAAGGCCATAAGCCAACAAGGAGACAGAGCAAAACACAGCAATCTAACCGAAGAGAAGTCTGACTCGCACCAGCACTGTACGCAGTCAGGTCTAAAGACTGCCAGAAGAAGCATGTTTTGCTTTCTAGAGGTGATTTCTGGGGAATGGAGCTGTACCTTCATTGATGAGGATCGCCCCATCTAGCAATGCCAAGGCAGCTATGAGTTCCAGGAGCTAATGCGGATCTATTGCTTTGGTGAAGAGAGCTCTGCCCTCATAGCAGTGACTAAATCAAGAGAGAATATTGCATGAGTCACCTTCAGTCCAGCGCAGCTCCAGGATTTACAGAGCATCCCTAACGGCACGCTGCTCAGCTGCGCTCACGGCAGACCCTGCCGGCTTCAGGGGTCCACTTCAACCCTTTCAAATTCTGTGCAACACCTGTTAACTGAAATGCATCCAAACAAGGACCCCCGGGTATCGCTCGCCATGCACGGCCCTTCCAACAGGGCTTTTGTTTTCCCTTGTAGCTGCTACAAATAGGACTGGTTTCTATAACAAAACATCATTTTCAACTCCCTCCCTGAGCACCCCCAGTTTGTAGCAACAGCGCCAAATCCACATCCAAGATCTTTAGAATACAAAACATTCATCTTCCTGTAGGTGAGTAACTACCATTTTAAAATCACAGTTTACAGCGTCGTTAAAAAGAGTTATTTAAAAATGAAATCTGGTCTGTGAAATTAATAGAGGTGGACTGCTAAAAAGCAATTTTCTCTAGGAATTGAACATGTTCCTCCTCTAGAGTCTAGGTGATTATTTCTGTAGGCATCTACATCTGGCTTCCAGCACGCAAATCCGTTCTGGGCCTCCAAAGACAAGGCAGAAACTGGGAAAGGCCTTACAGTTTCTTGAAGAATCAGTACTCCCCTCCCACAGTGAATAACAATTCATTCTAGGGCTGTGAAAGAACCCAGCTGAGCTCCCTTCCCCGATGGCAGTATCTGCATTCCCCTGAGCAGCAGCTGCTGCAGCCCCTGCGCCACGTGGACGCAACAAAACCAGGAACGGTCCAAGCAAAGTCATTGCCCTGCTACAATAAACACTGTTCAGCGCTGAGGGTTCCAGCCAGGCGCCTTCCAACGCCTGCACGAGACCCAAAACTTCCACAGCTCCGAATCCCCGGCTGCCTGGAAAGCAAAATCTCTCGTGGACAAACTTTCCGCGCTCACCGAAGGGCGCAGGCGTGCCTTACCTTCTGTGCCTGAGCAGGTTCGGTCAAGACCAGAGTGAAAAGACCCAGGCAGATCTCCTCATGCTGGGGGGTTCCTTTACATATCTGAGAGAGAAAAATGCAAGTGCCGTCAGTGAACAGGTGAGATGGGATGTTAGAGGAGGGTCAGTAAAGCAACAGAAGAAGAAAACGCCTCTCAAGCCTACCGAATTGGGGGTCAACGGGGCACCCAGCAGCCCGTCAGGAATTCAAAGCAGGATCACAAGGGAATACAGAAAACATACAGGGTCTCCCTAACCTTTGTAACCCGTTGCAAAGTTAATGCTGGTGCAAACCTCTCAGTACCGAGAGCCTTCCAGTGGTTTTAGTTGCACCACTTCAGGATATCTCGTTACTGAGCGGCAACAAACCCCCAGACAAGAAGAGCAGCAGATCCCTGAGCCCCATCCTGCGGCTGGGGACCTGCCCAGCCTCTTCTTACAGACTTTTCTACAACCTGTTCATCCAAGTGGGAAAACATTTCATGAGCTTCAGAGCCCTGAAATCCAGCCTGGGTTGCCGACCTTTTCCCATTAAGGGCAGGCAACTCTGTACCACTGACTCCAACAGCCCAAGGTGTTCTGGGGAGGAAAAAATGCAACCAACATGTCTGAGCGCCCATTAACATGTCACACGACAGTTTTCCTTATACGGTAACATCTGCAGCTTGCTGGCAAGTATTTTAAGACTATGCAGAGTTCAAAATAAATGCTCCATCCCTCAATAGAAAGGCTGAACCTGCCCTTTCCAGCAGTCTGGAGTCTGGCTGTTTGAAGGCCAGGAAAAAGCCGATCTGAGCAGCGCAGGAGTACAAAAATACATGAGAAACGCAAACACCAGCAGCACACGTGCAGTGACAGACTCCTGAGTGCGTGCACACGTACAGAGCACTCATACACTGGGAGAGAGACACACTCAGCCAGATTTCAGCAAGAAATTGCACTGCAGGTCGGCTTCCAAATAGGTGACTAGACAAGGATTATAGCCATGATGTTGTTTTGTCTTTTAACTGTAATAGCTCTGGGAATCCTTGACAGGCTGAGAGCTGCAAGAGCACAGCAGGCTCCATTCTCCAGCCTCTTCATATCTGCCTGTTCTTTGTGCCTTGCTAATAGCTCGCATGCCCGCTCCCTCAGACAGAGATCCGTGTAGGTACAATATACCATGAATTATTTCATCCAGGCAGGATTTCTCATCCCTCAAGGAGATGACACTTACATGAGCATTGAGGGCATCGTTAGCTTCCCTCTCTGACAGCCCGTTGGTTAGCGAAGTCACGATGCCCACGCACCTTTCTAGTCTCTGAAACAGAGAAAAGCCAAACATCACAAACTTGGAAGAACAAGTACACTTGAGCACATCCTCACCAAGACAAGATACAGCAGACGCTGCTTCGCCCCCCACCCAAACACCTGAACGGACAGAAAAACAGGCAGCGATGCAAGAGCCGTTCTTGGCTCGTGTCAAGGCTCCGAACCTCCTGCCAGCTGGAGAAGCTACCGCTTCATCAACGTTGATTTATTTGCAGGTTTGGGTTTTAAATACTCCGCTGACACTGCTCGAAGAGTCAAAAAGTAAACGCGCGATTATTCAGTGATACTAATACTGATGTCGCTTTGATACGAGGCCAAGATGCGGTCACGCAAAGGCCGAATTTGAGGCAGGGTTGTCAATCCTCGCTCTGAGAGCGGAGCTGCACCCCGAGATGATGAGCTGTCCCCGGCCCCCAGTGCAGGGAAGCCAGAGCCTGTCATCCAGTAGCTCCGCAGAGCAAGATCCACCGCTCCCACCCATGTGGGAACCCCGGGCTGCGGGGCAGCAGCCTGGGAACCTTCTGTTCTCGTCACTTAACATCTGAGCAACTTCTGGCTGAGAATAAACAGCAGCAGCAGATGTTTGCATGCAAGCACCCCGAGGGATGAAGTGACAGGAAGAGCCATGAAGTCAGGACTGGTAAGTTACAAGAGCACAGGCGTGAAAATACTGGAGAAGCAAATGGCAAAGGCTTCCACACAGCTTGAGAGAAATCAGAGTTGCCCCCTCTTCACATAGGGCACAAGCAGCCCCATGCAGAAATGGTTTCTCCTGTCCGGCAGGCTGGGCACCAGCAGTAGCCGATGCCTGCCTCTGGCACGGGGAAAGCACGAACGGCGTAACTCGGGGCCCGGGCACGCCACGTCCTCTCCCCACCTCGTGGTGCCACCTCAGGGACGGTGACAGAAGGGCCGCGCGGACTCGCAGGCTCACCACGTGCTCTCGCAGCAGCAATGACACCTGAGAGCCCGCAAGCAGGTGGAGAGCAGGGTTCCCGGCTGTCAGCGCAACAGTGGCTCGACCGCAGAGCTCCTTTAACGCTGGGGCCTCGCTCTCACGCTATGACTCGTGCGGCAAGACGTTGTTCCAAATTAAACTCCTCCATAAACAGCTCTGTTGCCGCACGAGGGAGATGCGCCCTGCTTTCTTTGCCAATGTCACCACTTCCACGCCGGAGCTGCAGACCCGGCTGGACCGTTTCGGCCACGGCAGCGACTCGAGGGTCCCCAGCTGCCGGCAAAATGAGGTCTCGCTTTCCTGGAGTTTCCTCGGAGCCTACGGTTAACGGAGCGGTGACCTGTTTGCACCAGGGAAAAGCGGCAAATGCAGCCTAAGACAGGCAATAAGCAAGTTACAAGAAGCCTATTTCTACACAGTCACTTCTTGATTAAAATGCAAACACATCACACCGATTATGGAACTGATTAGCGACTCCTTTGCATATCAAAGGAGCTGTAGTGAAGAAGCTATTGAGAAAGAGGTCAACAGTTCTCCACTCCAAGGCAATATGAAAGAAGATGTACTGGTCAGTAATGCAGAGATAATGCCTTTGTGAAACCAGCTTTGTTCCAGGCCGAGCGATGGCATTATGAAAGAGCAATGGGGCAAAACCCATGAAAATCTCAAATCTAAAGCAGATGAATTATTTGAAAGGGAGGACAAGATCCAGCGGCTGAAAAACAGAGTTAGAAAAATCCCAGTGAGAAATAAGACAACTTGTTGGCAGATAATGCAGCCAATGAACCACCAGAAGAGCTTTGCAAGGAAGTTCAGCGTCAAATAACGTCTTTGATCTGAGACTGGCTGACAGACTTGCTGGATCTGCGTTTGGTATTCCCTTCTTGGGATAAACAGGAGATGCACCAACTCGCTACTGCCAGGTTATTTGAAAACAGTATTTCCACCTTTGCGCAAGTTTAACAGTTCACGTTCCTGTATAAAGCTCTGCTGCCTCTACCAAAACCCACAGTGGATCGAGACGACAATTTGTGTTAACACCTGGTATGAGATATATTTTTACAAGCTCCAGTCTTTCCGAACACCTCTTTCTCCCCAAAACAGATGTGTTCAACTTGCTGCCATCAGCAGCTCCAATGACTGCTAAAGGGAAGGACTAGAGGTTTTTCCCTAAACATGGCAGCCTGTTTACTGCGAAAACTCGATACGCAACAATCACGCACGTTTTTTCCTGTGTACACTCCGCTTCCTGTTTGTTGGAGTCTTTAACGCAAGAAACACGAAACTTGTGACAGTAAATCCATCAGCACTCAGGAGCATAATTAATACCCGAACCAGCTTCTCCCAACTGACCGGGCTTTTAGTCGAAAGCGCTGCTTTCCAGTGGTTTAAGAGAAAGGCTTGCCGGATAAAAACGTCACTGGAAAGTCTTCTTCTGGTACTTGTGTTTGGTCGGATACATCACCTTCACCAAACCTGAGCTCCACCGCACTCACGGACTCGTGGAGGCTCCTTCTCAGACTCGATGTTCTCGGGGAAAGAGCTGGGTGAGAACGACCCAGACCCAAGGAGATCCACTTTGGTAGCCTGGAGCCGATTTTCAAGCCCAACCGAAGCTCCCGGCCATGCCAGGCTCGCAGAGTTGCACGGGTCCGAAGCTGGGAACGTTCTGTCCAGACCTGGACAGGACCCAAAACACACACGAGGACCGACCAGCGCTTTGAAAACATATAAATACACTCCAAATGGCAAAGGACAGTTTCCAGACCTTGAGACCTAGTTATTCCAGTTACCACCCTGTTTTTCTCCTGCAATTGAAATCCAACATGACATTTTTTTTTGTCTGCACCATTTCATGAGCCCCAAATACATTCGTTTCCATCACACAATAAATAACCAGTCTCTCCCATGAGTCTAGCAGTTCACGAGAGCATCGCCGCCCCTGTGGCACCAGGGAAGCCGACCCTACACCAGCTTTAGGAAGATCCCTGAACGCTCGCCGAGTTGAACCTGCAAGCCAGGTGTAAATCAGCGTTACGGAAGGGCCTGAACAATGTGTCGCCTTGCCTGGGTCCCTGCGCTACCGGCTCTTCCACGGCTCCTCCACACTAGGAACAGATCCCAGTTGTCCTGGGGAGACCCCAAACCTTCCCCACCTGTAAAAGAACCAGCTCTTTTCCCGGTGCAGGAGGAAAAGCTCAATGGGAAGTAGGACAGCGCTGTGTAATTTGGGGCCTGGTGAACACAGGTCAGAAAGTTTCCCAGATACTGGAAAGATGAGTCCTGTCGGTGCTCAGGCGTGAGGCAAGCTTTGTAATCCGGCTCCACAACCTGCAGTCGCCCTGCCCGAGCACAGCCGGGGCGAGGCGGGCAGGGAGACCCCGGCTGGGAGGTGGTTTCTGCTTAGAGCGAGCCCCCTCCCCGCCCAGGGACGGGCGAGGGGAGCGGCGTGTGCCACCCTGCCCGCACCCCGCGTGGGGCCGAGCCCGTAACCCACCCGCTGGAGCCCCCCTGCCCCCAGCCCCAGGCACCTACCTCCTCCAACTCATCCTTGGCATCCAGAAGAGTGGAGACCAGCAACTTCCCTCCTGCTGCTGTTCCCCCCTTCCCCTTCTGCATCTCCATGGCTGGGGAGGGGGAGAGGGGGGAGAGCAGCCCCTACCCAGGGGGCTGGGCCCGAGAGGAGCCCCCCCTTTTTTGCTTGGCGATCCCCCCCACCCAGCTCTTCCTCCTGCGAGGACGGGGAGGGGGGTGTTTATGGGAAATACCCCCCTCCGGAGCACCCCCCGCTCCTGCAATGGGGTGGAGGGGACGGGGGCACCTCTGTCTGCTCCTCAGGGGCTTCCCCCCGGGCAGGGGGGGTGCAGGGGGGCGGAGGGCTGCCTCCCCTTAGCAGGGGTGGAGGGGCTGCTCTTTGACTCGGGCAGGCCGGGGGCCTGCGGCCTGGGGCCGTGCTGGGGGGGCCCTACGGGAGGGTGCCGGGGGCGGGAGGGGGCTGTGGAGGGATGCCGGGGGGCTGTGGGGAGGGGGGTCCCGGGGCGGGGATGGGGTCCCCGTCGGCCGTGCCAGAGGAGGCCTGTGGGGATGGAGGCCCCAGGGGAGGCCTGTGGTGAGGGGGGTCCCGGGGGGGGCCCCGCTGCGAAGGGGGGGGGGTGACCGGGGGGGGTGACAGGTCCCCCGGCGCGGTGCGAGGCAGGGCAGGGCGGGCGCTGCGGCTGCCGCCGGGGCGGGGGGGGGGCTCCGCCGGGCGGCGGGGCGGGGGTCTCGGTGCCGGGGGGAGGGGAGCGGCGGCTCCGCACCCCCCGCCCAGCGCCGCCGACCGGAAGTCACTGGGAGAGGGACGGGAGGGCCCGGCGGGAAGAGGAAGAGCACGGCGGCCGGAAGCGCCCGCCCCTCCCATCCGCTGGCCAATGGCAGCAGCGACACTGCTCGGAGTGACAGCGTGGGCAGCCGGCCTGAGGGGGCGGGGCCGCGGCGGGCTGCTCGGCCAATGGGGCGGCGGGGGCGGGGCATATCCCGGGCGGACGCTCCGCCCTCCCGCTCCTGGAGGCGCCGGTCTGCGGCCGGGACCCCCCCGGGAACCGCGGGACCCCCCGGGGCGGGCACGGCCGGGACCCCCCCGGGAACCGCGGGACCCCCCGGGGCGGGCACGGCCGGGATCCCCCCGGGAATCTTGGGACTCCCCCGGGGCGGGCACGGCCGGGACCCCCGGGACCCGCTGGGACCCCCCCGGGGCGGGCACGGCCGGGACCCCCCCGGGAACACCCTGACCCCCCCGGGGCGGGCACGGCCGAGACCCCCCCGGGAACCCCGGGACCCCCCCGGGGCGGGCACGGCCGGGATCCCCCCGGGAACCTCGGGACTCCCCCGGGGCGGGCACGGCCGAGACCCCCCCGGGAACCTCGGAACCCCCCCGGGGCGGGCACGGCCGGGACCTCCGGGGACCCCCCGGGAACCTCGGGACCCCCCCGGGGAGGGCACGGCCGGGACCCCCCCGGGAACACCGGGACCCCCCTGGGGCGGGCACGGCCGGGATCCCCCCGGGAACCCCGGGACCCCCCCGGGGCGGGCACGGCCGGGACCCCCCCGGGAATCTCGGGACCCCCCCGGGGCGGGCACGGCCGGGACCCCCGGGACCCGCTGGGACCCCCCCGGGGCGGGCACGGCCGGGATCCCCCCGGGAATCTCGGGACCCCCCCGGGGCGGGCACGGCCGGGACCTCCCGGACCCCGGCCGGGACCCTCGGGGGCCCCCCCGGGCCATGCATGGCCGGGATCCCCCCAACCCTCCCCCGCGGGCAGCTCCCCCAGTCCCCTCCCTCGGGACCCCCCTCCCTGCAGGGGCCGCTGTGAGGCCGCTGCCACGCGGGGAGACCCCCCCGGGACCACCCAATGCCCCCGCGGGCACCCAGTGTGGGGTGCAGGGGTGGGGGGCGCAGGGGGACCCCACTGAGACCCACGGCGAGTGCGTACACACCAGCTTTATTACAAAAATTAGAGCTCTAGTGACCCCCACCCGGGGTCCGGGGGGGTCCCCGGGTCCCCCCCGGGTCCCCCCCGGGTCCCCCCGGTCCCCCCCGGCCCCCCGCCGGCCTCGGGCCTGCTCCTCCGCCGGGGCCCGGGCCCGGGCCAGGCCGCGGGGCTGCTCGGGGACGGGGTCCCCCCCCGGGAGCAGCCGGGGTTCAGCTCGTGGTGCAGTCGGGGGGTGCCCCCCGCCTGGCCCCGGCCCGGGGGGGCCCTTGGCGGTGGAAGGGGAACGGGCCCCGCGGGCCCCGGGTGCGGCTGGGGGGGTCAGCCCCGGGTGCCGCTCCCGCGCTCCCCCAGCAGCCAGTAGGTCCTCACCTTCCCCTTGCCCTGCGGAGAGAGGGGGCACGGGGTTTGGGGTGCAGGGGTGCCCACTGCCCCGGGGTTGGGGTGCAGGGGGTGCCTGTTGCCCCCGGGGTCGGGGTGCAGGCGGTGCCCACTGCCCCGGGGTTTGGGGTGCAGGGGGATGCCCACTGCCCCGGGGTTGGGGTGCACAGGGTGCCCATTGCCCCGGGGTCGGGGTGCAGGGGTGCACATTGCCCCAGGGGTCGGGGTGCAGGCGGTGCCCACTGCCCCGGGGTTTGGGGTGCAGGGGGGTGCCCATTGCCCCAGGGGTTGGGGTGCAGGGGTGCCCATTGCCCCGGGGTTTGGGGTGCAGGGGGTGCCCACTGCCCCGGGGTCAGGGTGCAAGGGGGGTGCCCACTGCCCGGGGTCGGGGTGCAGGGGGTGCCCACTGCCCCCGGGTTTGGGGTGCAGGGGGGTGCCCATTGCCCCAGGGGTTTGGGGTGCAGGGGGTGCCCGTTGCCCCCGGGGTCGGGGTGCAGGGGTTGGGGTGCATAGGGTGCCCATTGCCCCAGGGGTCGGGGTGCAGGGGGTGCCCATTGCCCCGGGGTTTGGGGTGCAGGGGGTGCCTGTTGCCCCCGGGGTCGGGGTGCAGGGGTTGGGGTGCATAGGGTGCCCATTGCCCCAGGGTTTAGGGTGCAGGGGGGTGCCCATTGCCTCGGGAGTTGGGGTGCCAGGCGTCGGGGTGCAGGGGGTGCCCATTGCCCCAGGGGTTGGGGTGCAGTGGGTACCCGTTGCCTCAGGGTTTGGGGTGCATAGGGTGACCATTGCCCCAGGGGTTGGGGTGCAGGGGGTGCCCATTGCCCCGGGGTTTGGGGTGCAGGGGGTGCCCGTTGCCCCGGGGTCGGGGTGCAGGGGTGCACATTGCCCCAGGGGTTGGGGTGCAGTGGGTACCCATTGCCTTAGGGTTTGGGGTGCATAGGGTGCCCATTGCCTCCGGGGTCGGGGTGCAGGCAGGTGCCCATTGCCCCAGCGGAGCTGCGGGATGAGGATGAAGAGGGGGGGACGACCCCACTGGGGCAGCCATCGGGGGGGGCTGGGGCTGTTGGGGGGGGGACCAGGGCTCACCTTCATCTCCACGTCACCCCGCAGCTCCAGCTCGAAGCAGCCGAACTCCTCCAGCACGGCCTTTGTCACCGCCGAGATGTGGATCTTCAGGGCTGGCAGGAGGCATCCCCATCAGCACCCATGGGTGCCCAGCCCAGACATGGCCCCATCAGCACCCATGGGTGCCCAGCCCAGACATGGCCCCGTCAGCACCCATGGGTGCCCAGCCCAGCCCCTCACCTTCCCCGTTGGACTCCATGCGCGAGGCCGTGTTCACCGTGTCCCCGAAGAGGCAGTACCGGGGCATTTTGAGACCCACGACGCCGGCGCAGACGGGTCCTGTGGGACACCCAGTGAGCCCCCCCGCTGGCCCCGAGTCCCTATCCAGCCCCCCTCACTGGGGACTCCCACCTCCGGTGGCCCCACTCTCCCCGGGGTGTCCCCTCCCCTGTCCCTGGGGTCCATGGAAGGGCTGGGTGCCCTGTCCCCCCCCACCCTGCTGGTCCATGTGAGTGCCATGTCTCCCCACACCACAGACCCGTGGGGGTGCCATGCCCCCCCCCCATGAACCCATGTGGGTGCCATGTCCCCATCCCCATCTCCACTGACCCATAGGGTCCCATGTCCCTATCTCCATCCCTGCTGACCCATGTGGGTGCCATGTCCCTGTCCCCATCCCCACTGACCTATGGGATGCCATGTCCCCATCCCCATCCCTGCTGACCTGTGTTGGTGCCAAATCCCTGTCCCCATCCCCGCTGACCCATGTGGGTGCCATGTCCCTGTCTCCATCCCCACTGACCTGTGAAATGCCACATCCCCGTCCCCATCCCTGCTGACCTGTGTGGGTGCCACATCCCTGTCCCCATCCCCACTGACCCGTGGGATGCCACGTCCTTGTCCCTGCTGACCTGTATAGGTGCCACATCCCTGTCCCCTCACTGACCCACATGGGTCCCATGTCCCCATCCCTGTCCCCACTGACCCCTATGGGTGTCACGTCCCCATCCCTGTCCCCACTGACCCATATGGATCCCATGTCCCTGTCCCCACTGACCCATGTGGGTGCCACATCTCCGTCCCCATCCCCACTGACCCACATGGGAGCCACGTCCCCGATCCTGCTGACCCATACAGCTGCCTCGTCCCTGTCCCCATCCCCGTCCCCGCTGACCCGTGTGGATGCCGATGCGCAGCTTGAGCTGCTGCTGCGGCCGGTGGCGGATGCGGAAGGAGCGGACAGCGTCCAGCAGTGCCAGGGCCATGCGGGCCACCTCGCGGGCGTGCAGCTTCCCATTGCGCACCGGCAGCCCCGACACCACCATGTAGGCGTCCCCGATCGTCTCCACCTGGGTGGGTGGGGGACACCACCAGGGACACGCCGTGGGTGCGACGCAGGCTCTGGGGTGTCCAGCGTGACCCGTGGTGCATGCGTGTCCGTGCGTGTCCATGCGTGTCCTCACCTTGTAGACGTCGAAGTTGTCGATGATGGCGTCGAAGCAGGTGTAGAGGTCGTTGAGCAGCGTCACCACCTGCATGGGGGTGCTCTCGGCCGACAGCGCCGTGAAGCCCACGATGTCACTGAAGTAGATGGTGACGCTGTCGAAGGCCTCCGCCTGAACCGTCTCCCCTCGCTTCAGCTGCTCCGCCACCGAGCTGGGGGCACAGGGGCTGGGTGAGGGGGGGGGGCCACAGCCCCCCCAAACCCTCCTGGGGGTACGGCGTCCCCAGCCTCCAGCCGTGCCGGTGGGGTCCTCGGCATCTCCAGCCCTCTGAGGACCCCCAACCCTGAGCCGTGGTGGGGGGCCGGGGTCTCTGGTCCCTCCAAGGACCCCCACCCCTAAGCCATGCTGGGGGTCTGGGGTCATCCCTGGGCCATTTAGGTTCCCCAAGTCCCGAAGAGCCATGGCAGTGGGTCTTTGGGGTCTCCAGCCCTCCAAGCACCCCCAGCCCTGAACCGTGTTGGAGGGGTCCTTGGGGGTCCCCGTCCCCTTCAGGCACCCTCAGCCATGCAGCAGTCTGGGAGGGGGTCCCCAGTTCCTCCAAACACCCCTGGCCCCAAGCCACGTGGGGGTCCTTGGGGTCCCCAGCCCCTCCAAGCATCCCCAGCCACAAGCAACATGGGGGTCCCAGGGGTCCCCAGTTCCTCCAAACACCCCAACCCCAAGCCACGTGGGGGTCCTTGGTGTCCCCAGCCCCTCCAAGCACCCCCAGCCATGGAGGGCATCCATGGGGGACCCCAGCCCGGGGCAGGCAGGGGATGCCAGAGTGATGCCCCGGGGTGCCAAGCAGTGGGGGGCTGAACAGAGGGCCGGGGGCCCCCCCCGGTGCTCACTGGGGCAGGATCTGGTAGAGCAGAGCCTCAGCCTTGCGCTTCTCCTCCAGGTAGGCTTGGGTTCGCTCCTCCACCAGCTCCTCCAGGTTGTTGGCGTACTGCTCCATGCGCGACAGCAGGTTGTCCAGGATGTTGCTGCTGCTCTCCCTGCGGGCAGGGGGTGAGCACCCACCTGGGGACCCTTTCTGGGTCCCTGCAGGGCTTGGGGAGGCAGAGGCACCTGTTGAACTTGCGGAGCTGGACCTTGATCTGGTTGAAGTCGGGGCGCTCCAGGACGTCCTCGGCCCAGCAGTGCTGCATCAGCTGGCCCAACTCCTCCATGTGGCACCCCACGTTGGCCGAGGGGCGGAAGCTGGGGCGCTCCCCACTCTTCACCCGCTCGATGATCTCTGTGGGGCCAAGCACCCGTCAGCGGGTCCTAACACCCATCAGCAGGCGCAAGCATCCATCACAGCAGGTCCAAGCACCCATTACAGCAGGTTCAAGCACCCATCAGCAAGGCCAACAACACATCATCTGGTCCAAGCATCCATCAGAAGGTCCAAGCACCCATCAGCAGGTCCAAGCACCCATTACAGCAGGTTCAAGCACCCATCAGCAAGGCCAACAACACATCATCTGGTCCAAGCATCCATCAGAAGGTCCAAGCACCCATCAGCAGGTCCAAGCACCCATCACAGCAGGTCCAAGCACCCATCAGCGAGGCCAACAACACATCATCTGGTCCAAGCACTCGTCAGCTGGTCCAATAACACATCAGCAGGCCTAAGCACCCATCACAGTAGGTCCTAAGCACCCATCACAGTAGGTCCAAGCACCCATCAAGTGAGGCCAACCACCCATCAGCTGGTCCAATCACCATCAGCTGGTTCAAGCACCCACCAGTGGGTCCAACCACACATCAGTGAGGCCAATGACCCGTCAGCTGGTCCAAGAACCCATCAGCGAGGCCAACAACCCATCAGCAGGTCCAAGAACCCATCAGCTGGTCCAACAACCCATCAGCAGGGCTAAGCACCCATCATCTGGTCCAACCACCCATCAGTGGGGCCAAGCACCCATCAGCTGGGCCAAGCACCCATCAGCTGGTTCAACCACCCATCAGCAGGTCCCTGGCATCATCACCCCAGCCCTCCTGCTCACCTTTGGGGCTCAGGTCCAGCCCCTCCACGTAGAAGACGCCATTGCGCAGGGCGATCTCTTGCAGGATGATGCCGAAGCTGTAAACGTCGCCCTTCTGCGTGCCGCGGGCCGGTGGCGACTCCATCCGCAGCAGCTCGGGCGCCGTCCACAGCTTCTCTGTGGCAACAGGGAGGGGACTCAGGCCGGGCAGGGACCCCGGGCAGGGGCTGCTCCCGGGGTGGGGGGGGAGGACGGGCAGGGTGCTCACTGGCAAAGAGCGCGTGAGAGTCCTCGCCGTCGGGGGCCACGCGGAAGCTCTCCAACCCGTAGTCCGTGATCTTCAGCACGAAGCGGCTGTCCACCACGCAGTTGGAGGACTTGAGGTTCCCATGGGAGACGATCACCCCGTTGTGCAGGAACTGCATCCCCTGGCAGGATGGAGAGCGGTTGGTTGTGTTCCCCCCCATGGGAATGGGGGACCCCCACGGGATTTGGGTGCCCTGTGGGAACCGGCTCGTTACCTTGACGATGTCATGGGTGAGGGAATAGCGGAACATCCAGTCCAGCGTGATGCTCTCATTCTCCAAGATGTCCTGGGGACACGAGGGTCACGCTGCTGTCCCCCCACCATGGATGGTCCCGGGATGGGGGACAGCATCCATCTGCCCATTGCGGTCGGCTGCCTCCCACCCCGGGCACCGGCAGAGCAGCTCTGGGCAGCCCCG
The DNA here is from genome assembly GCF_030936135.1 of Gavia stellata. Lineage (NCBI taxonomy): Eukaryota > Metazoa > Chordata > Aves > Gaviiformes > Gaviidae > Gavia > Gavia stellata. Next base: position 1,376,668 of record NC_082626.1, read on the forward strand.
ACGCTGGGTGATGGGCGCCGTGCAGCCCCGACGCTGGGTGATGGGCACTGGAGGGAGAGGCTCCAGTGCTGGGTGGTGGCTGCCGGGGAGCCGGGACCCCGCCGGTACCTGGAGGCTCCCGCGCGGGCAGTACTCGGTCAGGATGCAGATGTTCGGGGGGTCGGTGCAGGCGCCGATGAAGCGGGTCAGATGCTCGTTTTGGACGTCCCGCATCTGAGGTGGAGCAGGGTGTGGGACCAGGCTCATGCCACGTCCCACCCCACCCAGGGGACACCGGGCTGGGCACCCCCATCCCATAGCGCGGTGCCGAGCCGGGGTCCACCTACGTGCTTCAGCTCGAACAAGACCTTGCGCGTCAGCTCGATGCGCTTGCGGTTGAGGTGCTTCACGGCCACGAGGTTGCCCTGGGGAGACATGGGGTGATGGGTGTCCAGCAGGGTGGTGGGTGCCCGGTAGGATGGTGGGTTCCCATCCCCGCTGCCGTGCCCCCATACCTTGTAATACGCCGTCTTGGCGTAGACCTGGAACTGCCCCTCGGCCGTCATCAACGAGCCGTAGTTGGAGCCCCTCTGTGGGTAGGGACATGGGGTGAGCTGGGTCCCCGGTCCCCATCCCCGGGGCAGGGCTGGGGACAGGATGGGTGCTCACCAGGGAGAGGGTGAGCTTGCTGCCGGCGCTCCGGAGATGTTTCTCCAGGCTGCTCATCTGCACGTCCTCCCAGCGGATACGCCACAGCTCGGCTGCCAGCTCCTTCTCCAGCTGCAGCTTCCTGCGCCGGGAGGGCAGGGTGAGACCCCCAGCACGTGCGGTCCCCCCCTCCGGCCCTGCCACCTCTGGGGACAGCGGCGCAGCCTCGGGGACACCCTCCCCGACCCCGGCACCCCCACCTGTAGATGAAGAAGGAGGTGACGGTGATGGCCAGGAGGATCAGGCTGACCACGAGGGACAGGACCTCCAGGGTGGACAGGTTGGCTGCACAGCGAGAGGAGGGCGGTGAGGGGCTGGTGGGTGCCCGGGGTGGGGGTCTCGTGTCATGTCCCCCCTCCCCCCGACACCACTCACCTTTGCGGCACAGCGGGTCGCTGTTATCGAAGCCACAGGGGGGGACGTCGGAGGGGACCGTGTTGCCCGGCCAGTGGATCTCGCGTCCCGGCACCATATGGATCTTCTTGGTGGTGCCATTGTAGTTGGCCACGATCTTGGGGGGGGACAAGAAATGGGTGGGAGGAGGCCCCTGGCTGCCCCGTGGGACCGGGTGCCCCACACCAGGGCTCACCTGGAAGTCCCCCCGCACGGGGTCCATGTCCCACAGGGAGTAGTCGCTCTCCCGGTCCCCGTTCTCATCGATCTTCAGGAAGCCGGTGACGCCTGGGGACAGAGGGTGAGGGGCTGGGGGGGGGTCCCCAGGGACCCCAGCCCATGGGTGGGGCTCCGATCCCAAAACATCATCCTGGGAGTGGGGCAGGCGGACGCCTGGCAGGCAGCACCCAGCCGGGACGGGGATGGGAGCGGGACGGGGATGGAGCTCACCATAGAAGGTGCGGTTCCACATCTGGTGAGTGATGGCGGAGGCGTTGGTGATGGAGCCGCCCCGCTCCAGCGTCTCGTTGACAGCCTGGGCGTAGAGCAGCACCCCGTCGTGGAAGGCGGCCGCGATGAAGTTCATCTGGGGGCACGGAGATGGCTCGGGAACGGGGCGCAGCCGGGGGTCCCTGTCCACTCATTCCCAGCAGCTGCAGGTCATCCCGCAGCTCCTCGTCCCCAGCAGCCTTGGCTCTATCCTGGGTCCCTGGCTCCATCCCATGCCCTCATGTCCTCAGCTCCATCTTGTGTCCCCTTGTCCCCAGCTCCATCCCGTGTCCCCCAGTAGCTCCAGCTCCATCCCACATCCCCTTGTCTCTTTGTCCTCAACTCCATCCCCTGTCCCCTTGTCTCCAGCTCCATCCCATGTCTCCCAGTAGCTCCAGCTCCATTCCACGTCCCCTTGTCTCTTTGTCCTCAGCTCCATCCCATGTCCCCTTGTCCCCATCTCCGTCCCATGTCTCCCAGTAGCTCCAGCTCCATCCCATGTCCCCTTGTCCCCAGCTCCATCCCATGTCCCTCAGTAGCTCCAGCTCCATCCCACGTCCCCTTGTCTCTTTGTCCCCAGCTCCATCCCACATCCCCATGTCCCCTTGTCCCCAGCTCCATCCCATGTCTCCCAGTAGCTCCAGCTCCATCCCATGTCCCCAGCTCCATCCCCTGTCCCCTTGTCCCCAGCTCCCTCCTGTGCCCCCCCAGCCCCGTGCCCCCCCAGCTTTCCCAGCTCCATCTCCCCGTGTCCCACCAAGCCATCCTTCATGGAGAAGTTGAAGTGGGCGAGCGCCTCCTCCTTCAGCCGCGCCAGGAAGGGCCGGTACTCGGGGTTTTCGGGCTCCTTGTAGGTGATGATGGTGACGGCCTGGGATGGGGGAGAGCGGCTGGACCCCACCGGGGACAGGGACCCTGCCCGGTCCCCTCGGGGACGGGGGTCCCAGGCTGCGGGCGGGGGCTGCCTGACTTTCTGCCGCGCCTATTTAATAGCCTCTGCTCCAGGCAGCGCCGGAGCTGGGATCTGGGGCCATTAATCTCGTTTCCTTCCTCCTCGGTGGCTGCCGGCAGCGGGGAGCGAGCGGGGGGGAGATGGGGGCTGCTCCGCCAGCTCCGGCGCCCACCGCGGCCCCGCTCCCCGTGCCGGGGTGGGCACATGTGGGTGGGTGCTCGTGCACATGGACATGCGGGCGCAGTGGGTGCCCGTGCGCATGCACACGTGGGTGGGTGCCCATGCAGAGGCCCCGGGCTCACCTCGAAGGCTTGCCGGGCGCTGGCGTCGTGGCGGTCCCCCCGCTTCCAGGGCCGCTGGGGCTCGGGGAAGCGGCTGCCCTGCAGGCTGGCCCCGAAGATGTCGATGTAGAAGAAGGCGTAGTCGCCGCGGGTCAGCCCCTCGCGCCCCGCCTGCAGCATCAGCTCCCGCAGCGTCTCCGGGGCACAGCACACGTAGACGACTGCGTGGGGCGAGACGGCTCATGGCACCCCAAGACCCGCCATCCCCGGGGGACCCCAAGACCCCAGCCCGGCATCCCAGGGGGGTCCCCGGTTAATGTGCGATGCAGGAGGGGGACGTGTGGTGGGTCGTGCCGCCGGACGGGTGGAGGGCGGCCGAGCGGGATGCTGGGGAGCGGGGGATCCCGAACCCCGCTGCCTGCCCCCCCATGCCCTGCCTGCCTCTGCCCTCTGCCGCGGGCGCCAGGCCGAGGTTTCCTGTTTTTCCAACTCCGTTTCCTCCTCCCTGTGGCCCAGATTGCCGGCAGAGATTGATTCTTGGCAGCGTGGTGACCCCGGTGGGTGCCGCCTGCCCCACCGCCATGGTCCCCTTTGTCACGGGGCCGTGGTGCCAGTGGGACCCCGGGGTGCACGGGGTATGGCCATGCCACCCGCCAGGACCGTGGGGCCCCAAAATAGCACCCGCCAAGGCTAAGCAGCAAGATGGCGAGGCCGGGGACGGCCGGATGCCACCCACCCAGTGCCAGCCCTGCCGGCACCCGCTCCCCTGGTGCCACCCGGAACGGCTCCGACTGGAGCAGCTGGTGGATGGGGACGGGGACAGAGCCAGCCTGGGCCACCGGGACAGAGGGGAGCGGGGCAGGCGACCATGCCCAGCAGCTCCCGGTGGGGCACGGTGTGGGGTGGGGGTCCGGGGGGGTCAGGGTGCGGGGCCGGGGCAGCACACGCGTGTGTATAGCCGGGCAGAGCCGTGCGCGCCCGTGTAGAGCTGTGCGTACCCGTGCACAGCCGTGCTCACCCGTGTACTGCCACGAACACCCGTGCACAGCCGTGCTCAGCCGTGGGGAGCTGCGTAGAGCTGCGCACACCCACGCTCACTCGGGCAGAGCCGTGTACAGCCGTGCACACCCGTGTAGAACTGCACGCACCCGTGCACACCCGGGCCCACCCGTGGACTGCCGTGAGCACCCTTGCACAGCCGTGTAGAGCTGGGCACAGCCGGGCACACCCATGTACACCCGCGTGGAGCTGTGCCCACCCGTGCAGAGCTGCGTCGAGCCGCGCACAGCTATGCCTGTCCATGCACCACGCCGGCACCCCCCGTCCCCGCCACCCTGTCCTCTCTTCCCGCGCTGGTGCACGGCGATACCCCCCCGCCGGTGCGTGTGTGTCCCCCCTGGCACTCACCGCGTCCCTTCTGCTTGATCTCCTGGATGATGAAGGAGAAGTTGCCGCCGTCGCGGAAGACGACGTCCATGACGGTGAGGTTGCGCAGGGTGGGCAGCTGGACGTACAGCCCCTCGGCGGCGAAGAAGTACGGCCGGTCATCCACCTTCTCGTCCCAGTAAACCAGTAAAGCCCGACGGGTCCAGTTGAAACGACGATGGAGCTGCACGCCCAGTTCACCCAGTTTGCGGTGACTGGGACCGGCGCGGGTGGTCAACCCGAATTGCTCTCGCTTGTCGTCGAAGCCGTGGGCTTCGGCGCCCGCCGTCACTAGTGGAAGGCGCCAGTGGCTGGTAAAGCGGGCGACGGGTGCTGCCGTATAGACGCAACCGGGTCCCAAAAAAGCGGCGGGGTGATGAGCGAGCCGGAGGTCGACGGCGGCCAACGGCGCGGCCATTTCGGAACAAACACCGTGTCGATCCTCGCTGCTACCGAAAACCCACCGTAGGGTAAAACCGGGTAATAAATCGGGACGGGCGTTAACGGCGGCGGCGGCTAAACGCACCGCCGGTCCCACTCGTGGCCAAGCCCACGGGTAGGTGAGGTTGCGTTCGGGTAACACCACCGCTAGAGTCAGCGCGGTTGTCCCCGTCGTCGCCGCCACCGTCACCGCGCCGCAGAGCACGGCCAACACCGCCAGCATCGCCCACGGAGAGTGGCTTTTCCCCCCGCGGAGGGGCTGAGCCCTTCCTTTTCCCCCACCCCGGTGACACAAAGGGCCGTTATCATCCACACCGAGCTTAACTCCTTCCTTCCCGCCCCCACGGCATCCACCGAGGACCGGGATGGAGGATGGGGCCGCCCGGTGGTGGGTGTGGATATCCCCACCCGTGGGAAGTGGGGTGACGGGATGGGGTCGGTGGTCGGGGGTGACTCGCGACAAGCCGGGACACGCCGTACGGCGTGTCCCGGCTTGTCGCGAGTCACCCCCGACCACCCCGGTTCTGCCACCCCCCCCCACCCCTTCGCAACAAGGTCACTCGTGGGGGGCTGAGACCTGACAAACTCATTAGCGAGCAGGGAACACCCCGCAGCGCTGGACCCCGACCCCACCGAGCCCCCCCCCCCCATCCCGGACAGATGCCGCTCCGGGGGCTGCGGGACTCCCGGGGACATGCACAGCGCTCGGGGGACACGCGTGGTTCTGGGGACACGCACAGCGCTTGGGGACACGCGTGGCTCTGGGGACACGCGTGGCGCTCCCGCCCTGGGACACGCGCAGCCCTCCGGGGACACGTTCGGCTCCCGGGGACATGCACAGCGCTCGGGAACGGGCGTGGCATTCCCGCTCCGGGACAGGCAGAGCGCGGTGGGGACACGCGCGGCTCACCGGGGACACGCGTGACCCCGGCTGTCCCGGGACGCTCCCGGCACACTGCTCCCCGCCGTGCCGGACAAGGCTGCACCAGGTCAGTGTCGCCGGGGAGGAGCATTAGGGAGCGCCAGAGGCGGCGGCAAAAATTAAAGTAATTAATTAAAGTGCTAATGAAGGAAAAAACCACGAGTGGGAGGGGGGTGAAAAGGGTTGCTAGCAGAGGATGGTTTCGATCCATCGACCTCTGGGTTATGGGCCCAGCACGCTTCCGCTGCGCCACTCTGCTGCTTGCAAGCCCTCCCCTATCGGTGCTATACGTACCTATTCGGCACGTGCGCATGCGCCCTGAGTTCGCCAGCCGCTCCATTCATGAACATCGTACTCCCTCCAGCGGCCGCCCGCCGCCCAGCGCGCGCGCATGACCTGCGCCATGACTGGTCTTTTTCATCCCCCACCCACCTCGGATTGATGGTTATTTGAGCCAATGGCTTACAGCGGAGTGCGGCCAGTGGGCAGACTCGCGACGGGCGGGAACCAATAGGCTGGCAGGTTGTTGCGGGGTTGTGGGAGCGCAGCCCGGCGGGGTCTCCACAGCAGCGGAGGCCTTCATTGTTCGGAGCGGCGGAACCATGAGGTGCGCGGGGACCGGGCCGGGGGCCACTGCCCGCCCGCGGGGTGGGACGCCCGGGCATCCCCGGTGCGAGGCCGGAGCCCGCGGGGAGGTGCTGGGGTCCCTCAGGGAGGGCCGGGGCCTTGCGCGGGCGGGAGGCGGGGATCCCTCGGGGCGCGCTGCCCGCGGTGGGGTCGGGGAGGCCCCCCGGGATGCGTTCCCGCTCCGCTGACGCCGTTTCCCTTCTCTCCTCCGCAGGGGCGATCGAGGCAGAGGCCGTGGCGGACGCTTTGGTTCCAGGGGAGGCCCTGGCAGTGGGCGAGTCTGGCTTCTGCTTTAGCGAGGGTGGCTCTCCAGCGTGTCAGGCCTAGGGGGTGGGCCGCGGCCGCCCCCGGGGGCGAGCTGCCGGGGCGCAGAAACCGGGGTTCCAGCTTGCAGTGTAGCGCAGGATAACGGTGAGGCGTAGAGCGGGGTGGTGGGGGGGTGCGCCGGCCTCTCCGGGCCGGGGGGGGGTCTCAGCGCTGCGGGCGCGGGGAAGCCCTTTGTGTCCGGCCACTGCCCGATGGCACCGGGGCGGGGGGGTTAGTTATCGTTAGGGGAGGGGGGGTTATGAAGAAACCTTTCCTATTTCTGTAGGGCTTTTCTTGCGTCTCGGGACCAAACCTCCGCGAAACGGTGAGGGAGGGGGACAGCGGGGGGGGCGCTCGGTGACAAGGAACACAGCGGCGAGCGGTTAGACATCCCTACAGAGAATAAAGTTGTTTTTTTCTTTCCTTTCCCCCTTTAGGTTCCGGCCCTTTGTGCCGCACATCCCCTTTGATTTCTATGTCGTGAGTAACCCTCTCCTACGGAGCTGTTTGCAGGCAACAGCTGCGAGACTTTTCCTTGTTTAAAGATGCATCTTAAAAACCTCGTTTGCTGACTTTGATGGTTTGACTTCTTTTAGCTTAGCCGGAGTAAAGGAGCCCTCTGAAAATGCTGTTGGTTCAGTAACTAACCCGAAATAAGATCTTCATACTGTCTCTGTTGTTTGGAGTACTTGTGTCACACGGGATGACTAGGATGCAGTTGAGTAATAATCACAACAAATAAACACCTCGATCGAGGTTTTTCTGTTTTTTAAGGCACCCCACACACCCAGACCCTCAATTCTGACAGCTCTCTGTAACGCAAACCTGGTGGGTTACTCCGACAGCTGTCACTCACCTGTCAGACATTCTCCAGGCTCTTTTGCTGTCTTGGCCCTCACGGCAAATACGCCTTTCCTACCTTTTTACAGGAGGAAATAATTTCCTCCTCCTGCCAAGCATCTGCCCTTTACAGACACGTGACTCCCACGGCAAACAAGTTGACTTACTCTTGCCTTCCAGGCCCTGTGGCTGTGAATCCCGTCATAGCAACCAAAAAGCTCCGACCATCTGCAAACAAAGGGCGTTATTCTTAAGGGACTGTAATATAGTTAATAAAACCCCTCTTGATAGCCCCATTCTTAATTAGATCTGCCCTGTGTCACACCCTGTCATTGCCTGGGCACGTTGGTGGCTTCTCTGCCGTTTTGGAAGATGCTGCCGTTCCTGTCGGAGCACGGTGAGAGTGTACAGACAGGCCAGGCAGCTGCTCTCCCTCCCTTAGGATAACATGAAAGTGAAATTATAAAAGCAACAAGTGAAAAGGACGATGGGGAATTGCAAAGGAAACAAGCGCTGGAGAATAATAATAAAAAAAAGAGTAAATTTTGCTGATGATCGGGTTGAACCAAAGTCTTTTTCTGAGGCATTGCAGTCTGATATCTGATCCCGTTTCAGTGCGAAATGGCTTTCCCCCGCGTAAAACCTGCTGCCGATGAGACTGCATTCAGTGAAGCCTTGCTGAAGAGAAACCAGGATCTTGCTCCGACTGCTGCCGAACAGGTTTTGTGCCGAAAGTTGCCTTAAATTCTTTGGCTGGGTGTTAACTGCAGTGTTAGAGGACGCAAAAACCAGACTATCCTTCAGGGACTATAGCCAGGGTAGCCATTACTAACCTAAAAAGTAATTAACTTCTCTCTGAAATAAGCACCATCGTAGAAATATGGGTGGAGTTTCTTGGACAGTGATTTTTAAATACGTTTCTTTTATCTGTTTATTATATGTCTTCCATCAGGGCTGTCTGCATTATGCAGTGCAAGATCAGATTATTTCATGTTGGACAACTGACTGGTAACACCACCCCCTCTCCAATTCCTTTTCAGGCTTCCATTCTTTCTCTGGTGACCAAAATAAACAACGTGATCGACAATTTAATCGTAGCACCAGGAACGTTTGAAGTGGTGAGTCCAAAAGTGGTGAGCTTGGGGGGAAAAAAAAAAAGCTCGAGAGAGGGGCAAGATGCTTCGGCATTAGGGATGCTGGTGTTCTAGCTACCAAACCTGGCCCCAGGTGGATTAAAGATTCGTGCCGACTCCCAGAAACGTAGCACGCGCGTTAAATTCACTGATTTTTGGTTTGCTCTTTCCAACAGCAAATCGAGGAGGTTCGCCAGGTGGGTTCCTACAAGAAGGGCACCATGACGACGGGGCACAACGTGGCCGATCTGGTTGTGATTCTGAAAATCTTACCCACCCGTGAGTATCAGCTGTGCGGCTGCCAGCTGAACTGCAGCGCTCAGCCCCGCTCTGACCACCTCTTCCGCTTCTTCTCCCTAGTGGAAGCTGTGGCCGCCTTGGGAAACAAAGTCGTGGAAAGCCTGAGAGCGCAGGACCCCAGCGAAGGTGGGACACTCTCCTGTGTTGTACGGGGTTGAGCAGGCAGTTTCCCCTTCAGCTTCGGGGTTTGTCTGAAGGGGATGGTGCCCAGCCTGGCACTGCAGCATCGCTGCGGAGATCTGTGGTCTTTCCTGCAATCCCGAGTGTCGGTAAGGTCTTCCAGCCCCTCCATGAGGAATTCTTGTTCTTTCTCCCCAGTTCTGACCATGCTGACCAATGAGACCGGCTTCGAGATCAGCTCGGCCGACGCGACGGTGAAGATCCTTATCACCACGGTGCCGCCCAATCTCCGCAAGTTGGACCCCGAACTCCACCGTAAGGGCTCAGCTTGCTCTGCGCGGCCTGTGAACCTTCACCGGGGTGTGGGGGGAGCCAGCTGCCCTCCCCTGGCCCACACCTACTCACCTTTCTGTTGAAAAAACCCAGGCATTTCTGCTGGTTCTTTCAGTGGACATCAAAGTGCTGCAAAGCGCGCTGGCTGCCATCAGACACGCTCGCTGGTTTGAGGAGAACGCTTCGCAGTCCACGTGAGTTTGGCCTCAAACACGAACTGCAGCTCTGAAGCCTGGTCAAAATAATCTCCTTTAACAGAGAACCAGGGGCAAAGGGAGGAGAGCTGCTGCTGCTGCTGCAGCGGGAAGGTACGTGACGCGTTACGAACCCTCCTCCTGCCATCTTCTCCAGGGTGAAGGTCTTAATCCGGCTGCTGAAAGACCTGAGAATTCGGTTCCCTGGCTTTGAGCCCCTCACGCCCTGGATTCTGGACCTGCTGGTGAGCGCACAAGAGGGAACGCTAATGGTGTGCCAGACGCGCCATAGCTAACTTGTAGCTGCCTGCACGTCCCCGGGCTCCGGCATGAAGCAGTTCCTTGTAGCTCCTGCAGCAGGAGTCGGGATTCTTCGCTTCCCTTATGGGAAGCCGCTCTCGTCCTAACTCCTGCTTGCTTTTTTCGCCTCTTCAGGGGCACTATGCTGTGATGAACAACCCCACCAGGCAGCCCCTGGCTCTCAACATCGCCTACAGGTTCGTTGCTATTTGCTTCACTCGTATGAATTCTCATCACCATGTCAGTTTTGAACATACTGAACCGGAGACAAAGCAGACTCCTCATGTAGATGTACTAATTGCAGACTTTCTGTTTGCGTTTCTGTGCTGGAACAGTCTCGTTTCTAACCCAAAACATCTTGTCCCGTAGGCGCTGCCTTCAGATCCTGGCCGCGGGGCTCTTCCTCCCTGGATCTGTTGGCATCACTGATCCCTGCGAGAGTGGAAACTTCAGAGTCCACACGGTTATGACCCTCGAACAGCAGGTGAGCTGCCTCCTCTGCCACGGGAGAAGGGACTACAACCTGTCCGTGCTCTGACTCCTCCCCGTCCCCGCAGGACATGGTGTGCTACACCGCGCAGACGCTCGTCCGGATTCTCTCTCACGGAGGCTACAGGAAAATCCTTGGCCAAGAGGGCGATGCCAGCTGTAAGTGGGGTTGGTGCAGCATGGGGTTCTTCCTCCACACGGGCCGTCAGCGTCTTGGTGGGGGAATGGGACTGGGTTTCTGCGTGGCTGGAGAAAGTGAAGGGCTCCAAGGAGAAGCCCAGTCACCCCGAGCCCTTATTTTTGCAGACCTGGCTTCCGAAATGTCCACGTGGGATGGAGTGATAGTGACGCCTTCTGAGAAGGCTTATGAGAAACCTCCAGAGAAGAAGGAAGGAGAAGAGGAAGAAGAGAATCAGGAAGAACCCGCTACAGGCGAGGAGGAGGAAAGCATGGAGACGCAGGAGTGACTTGCCCAGGTAAAGCCTAGCAGTACTGCTGCCTGGGAGAAGGCAGCTCTGGGCAGGGCAGGGGGTGGTCCGGGCTGCCTGTGCCCCGGGGCAGCGCTCCCCTCTCAGCAGCCTGTTCTGCCCCCCTGCAGTGGGACCCCCCACCCTTGGGTGAAGGACATGAAGAACCGAGCAGAGGATTGAGCCCATCCTCAGCAAACGCAGCCAGCTGATGCAACCTGTCCCTTGTATGTGTTTTTATAAGTTGCACATTAAAGTGTTCCCTCCTTTTGAGCGCGTCCTGTTTGTTTAGGCAGAAGATGCACATTATAGAAGGGGGCCAGAAAAAGGTCTAATAGTGGGAGGGGGTTCCAGAACTTGAAGGACCCCACTTCAGGATGCTGAACCCCAACCTGCTCTCTCTGCTGGCAGCATCTGCCTGGCTCCGCTTTCCCCCAGGCACATCAACATAAGGCTGCGGCCGTGACGTGGCAGCGTTACAGACTCACGCTGCCTCACCAGCCCATAAACAACACATGGTCGCTTTTATTACGGCACCTACAAACCTGGAAATACAGTTCAGGGTCCCCCAGATCCTTCAGCTGCAGCTGAAGAGCTGCGGCCTCACTGTGCAGAACTTCAGAACTTCTTGCCCCCTCCCGTGCTGCGGATGCTCAGAGAGCGCTGCTACAAACAGGGATACCAACTCCCCTCACCAGTCGCCTGCTCTGTTCGCTGTCCTTAACGGGGTAGCACCCATCACCGTCTGGGGCCACTCCTGCTCCGGCCCAGCTCACAGGGCTGTCGGCACAGCTGTGGCGCGAGGCAGATCCAGCCCAGCGCTGCTGCGGGGGCCTCACTTGCCGGGCAAGCCCTGGGGGTAGCCGCCCGCCGCCTCCAGCATGGCCTTCCTCCGCACCGTTTCCTTGGCCACACTGTGGTTCAGCCTCCGCAGCCGTTCCTGCGCAGGGGAGCGGCAGCCGTCAGGGTGGCGGGGGGCTGGGAACCCCCAAAACACTGCGGCCCCCAACCCGCCGGGGTCCCCGCGCTGACCTGGGCGTTCTGCAGGATGTTGTTGACCAGCACCACCCTGCGCCGGGCGTTCAGCAGCTTCTTCACGTAGGGGTCGAGGTCCAGCGCCACTTTCTGGTCCTCGTTGATGCGGCACAGCTCTGGGGAGAGGGCAGAGGGATGGAGCGGGCCCAGGGCACCACGGACCCCCAGGGGATGTGGGGCAAATCCCACCGCGCCCCCACAGCCGGGCTGTGGAGGTGACCCCTGCCATGTCTCACCTGTGGCCAGGCTGTCGATGTGCTCCCGCAGCTCCACCTGGCTCTCCCTGCGGAGGGGACGGCTCGGTGGCCAGGACAAAACCCTCGACCCCAGCCCCAAACCCACCCCTGCTCCCCCCACCCCAACAAGGAACCCGTGCCCCCAGCTGCCCCTAACTCCCTCCCACTCCAAACCCTCACCCCAGCCACCTGCTTACCCACACCCCCCCTCAGACACCTCTAACTCTCCCCCCCTCAGCTACATGTCCCTCAACGTCTAACCCCCACCCCACACGCACCCCTAATGCCCCCGCAGCCCAGGGACCTGCTCCCACCGGCACCAACCCCTGCGGCCCCCTCAGCCCAGCTACGAGCCCCTCAATTCCCCACCGAGGCACCCCTAAGCCCCCCATAGCTGCTCCGAAAGCTCTTCACCCCCCCAGAACTATCCCCCCCCGCCCCCGGGTCGCACCTGCCCCTCAACCCCCCTCAGCCCGGCTCCCGCCGTTCCCCTCAGGCGCCCCGGGCCCTTCTCTCGGACCCCACTCCCCGTTCGCGGACCTGACTGCGTGGACGTGTCCGTCGAGCTGCCGCACCGCCGGCCTCAAGAACTGCAACAGCCCCTCGGCGAACAGCTCCCGCGCCGCCGGGCCGCCGCTCCCCGCCGCCATCTTGGCACCGCCAACGCCGCGGGGGCCGCCGGGAAATGGCGGCAGCGCGGGGGCCGCCGGGAAATGGAGTCCGCGGGGCGGGAAAAGCAACTTCCGCCCCGCGCCGCGGGGGCCACTGGGAAATGTAGTCCTGGGGGCACAGCTGGGGCACAGCCGGAGGCACAGCTGGAGGCACAGCTGGAGGCGCAGCCCTCGCCCTACGCAGCGCCGAGCACCCGCGGAAGGCGCAGACAGAGCCAGGCGGCAAACCCTAAACCCATTCATTAAATAACGGTTAAACCCAGACCGCCGCCACGTGTTTTTGGTACTTTCTGCTTCTTTTTTTGGGGTATTTTTTTTTGGCTTTTTCTTACAAAAATTAAATTAAGAGGGGCGGGGGTTAGCGCAGGGGGCCCGGCTCGGCGGCAGGCATGGTGTGCAGGACCTCGTCCAGCAGCTGCAGGGCGCGGTGGAGGTGCACCTCGATCCAGCACGGCGTGTGCTTGATGCTCTGCCGGGGGTAGTCGGGCCCCCAGCCCTTGACGAAGCTCAGCCGCAGGATGCACAACCGCCGCAGGTCGTCCACGCCAATCCCCGCCGCCGCCGAAAGCCCTGCCCGGGAGGGACACGGCCGTGGGTGGGGGATCCCCATGGCCACGGGGGTCCCGTCCCCCGCACTGTCCCAGCCCCAGGGGCTCACTCACCCACGGCGGGCGCGATGCCTCCCACTGAGCCGGGACCTGGGATGTTGCCGGCCACGGCGGCAGCCTGAGCAGCGGCCGCAGCCTGGGCTGTGGCCGCTTGCTGCTGCATCTGGCGGTGGCACTGGCGCAGGTCAAATACCTGAGGGGGCAACGCAGGGGGACCCCTGAGCAGGGCGGTATCGGAGCGGGGGAATGGCCCAGGGACCCCCTTCAGCATGGGCATGGGGGTTCCTCCATCCCTGGGGTCCCTCCATCCCTGGGGTTCCTCCATCCCTGGGGTCCCTCCACTGCCCCTCGGCATTGGGAACCCTTCGCCTAGGACCCCCTTTAACATGGACATGGGGCTCCCTCCATCCCTGGGGTCCCTCCATCCCTGGGGTCCCTCCACTGCCCCTCGGCATTGGGAACCCTTCACCTGGGATGCCCTTTAACATGGACATGGGGCTCCCTCCATCCCTGGGGTCCCTCCACTGCCCCTCGGCATTGGGAACCCTTCACCTAGGACCCCCTTTAACATGGACATGGGGCTCCCTCCATCCCTGGGGTCCCTCCATCCCTGGGGTCCCTCCATTGCCCCCCAGCATGGGTGACCCATTGCCCAGGATGTCCTTTAATGTGGGTATGGTGGTCCCTCCACCTCTGGTCCCTCCATTCACCCCCCCCCAGCATGGGGGACCCTTTGCCCCAGACCCCCTTTAACACAGATGTGGGGGTCCCTCCATCCCTGGTATCCCTCCCTTGGGGATGTAGGGTCCCCCCTTTCCCCCTGGGGACACCCCACCTTGATGTAGGCGCCGGGGTAGATCTTGTGCACGGCGTCCCCGGGGGCTCTCCCAGCCTCCCGGTCCAGGTAGTAGCTCTGCACGAAGACGGCGTGGTCGCTCAGGCACCGCATCCACACATCGCCCTCGCCCCGGCACTCCAGCTGCACGCCCTTCCCGATGTGCAGCCTGCCCCACAGAGACCGTCAGCACCGGCACCTCCCCGGAGCATCCCCCGGCTGCCCCCAAAATCCCCCATTAGCCCCCTATATCCCCCCACCTGCCCTATACATCCCTCATTTGCCCTCTATATCCCTCTTTGGTCCTGTACATTGCCCATTTTCCCCCTATATCCCCCTTCTGCCCCATCATCCCCCAGCTACCCCCTATATTCCCCCTTCTGCCCCATATATCCCCCATTTGCCCCCTATATCCCCCCTTCTGCCCCATCATCCCCCATTTGCCCCTCTATATCCCCCCTTCTGCCCCCTCATCCCCCATTTGCCCCCCTAGACCCTTGTTCTGCCCCACACACACCCCATTTGCCCCATACATGGCCCATTTGCCCCATACATCCCCATTCTGCCTCGTACATCACCCCTGTGCCCCCATCCACCACCCTTTTGCCCCCCCAACTCCCCCCTCTGCCCCATGCCTCACTCCCACATTGCCCCCCCATCCATTCCTTCATCCCCCATCCACGCCTGTACCCCCCCCAGCTACCCCCCACCCTTTTTCCCCATCCTGCCCCACACCTGCCCTCCGCCCCCCCGCCTTGTCCCCCCTGCCCCACCGGGCCCGCTCGCTGGCGTCGGTGCGGTGGACGTTGGAGAGCTGCCCCAGGCAGAAGCGGTCCCCCCCCGAGGGGTCCACGTAACCGTCCACGATGACCACAGGGCAGCTGGACGGCACCTTGAAGATCTCCCCCACCTGCACGTCCATCTCGAAGTAGGCGATGGAGCACCAAAACTCCGGCCCTGGAGGGGGACACACATGGATGGGGGGGGGGGTCAGGGCACCCATGGCTCAGGGAGGGGGTGATCACCGGGGTGCTAATTAGGGTGGGGAGCACTTACTGGGGTGGGCGGACACTGGTTGCTGGTATGGCCCGGAGCTATGGTGGGGGGGCCCTGGGGAGGGGGCAGAGATGGCATCAGCGCAGCGAAGTGGCTGAGACCTTGCAGATGACCCCCCCCCAGTTCCCCCCAAACCTACAGTAGTGGTTGGGGTGTTGGAGCGGGGGCTGCGGGTGGCTCCGGCTGCTGGGCTGCGGCGGGGGGGTGGGCTGCGGCCCCCCCAGGCTCGGTGCGTAGATGGCCGTGCTGGCCCAGCTCGCCGGCGAACCTGGGGCAGGAGAGAGGGTGGCTGGGCGGGGTGTCCCTGCGTGGGACCCCCGCCAAGCTGGGGGATGAGGGGTGTCCCCGGTACTCACTGTGGTAGGGCGGCTTGGGGTAGCCATTCTGTGGGGGGGGCTGCGCCGGGGCGGCCAGGGGCGGTGTGGGGCAGGCGATCTGCAGCAGACCCTCGCCGTGGGGCAGCGAGAGCAGGGAGCCGCCGGGGGCCACTGTAGGGGGGGACATCGAGTGGGGGTCTCAGGCTGATGCCCCCAAACCCTTCCCAGGGGATGGGCACGGGGGTTAATGGGGTCTCACCTGGGGGTGACAGGGGCAGCGCGGGGTAGAGGCTCCCAGGGACACGGGGGGACTCGGGGAGCTGCAGGGGGGGCAGCGGCTGGCGGTAGGGCTCGGCGGGGGGCAGACGTGGTGCCCGCTTGACCCCCTGCTCCCGGCTGGGCGGCACCTCCATCTGCACACAGTCATGGACAAACTCCTCCTTCACCAGGCGCGTGGGGGGCACTGGGGAGGGGGGGGGGACACACACCGGAGACCATGGGGGGCACGGGGACCCGCTGCGGGGGGGGGATGCTGGCTCCGGGGGTGCTCCCCGCCGGCCCCGTGCCGGGGTCTCACCTGTGCTCTGGATGCTCAGACCTGCCGGGGAGAGATGGGGTGGGGGGGCACGTTATGGGTGCTGGCGGTGGGAGCGGGGACGCCCCCCCGTCCCGGGGGTCCCGGCGGTTGGACTGGCTCACCGATGGTGGGGGCCACCACGCGCTCGTAGTGGTAGGGGTTGACGCAAACGCTGTCGTACTTGAGGTCGAAGGCGAATTGGCAGAATTTGACGTGTTTCAGCTCGTTTTTGTGTAGGTCGGGCCAGCGCCAGAGCCGGGCGTAGATGACGTGGGGGAACCCCTTCCTGCCGGCCACCTGTGGGGGGGCACACACACAGGATGGGGACACCGGGGCGACAAGGCAGGGGCATGGGGACGGTCCCCCCCACCTCCCCGGATGCACGGTGCTGCAAAACGCGTGTCGGGCGCCAGACCCCCCCAGTATCCCCCCCCGGGGCGGGGACTGGCGCCCGGCCGGGGGGCTCCCCCTGCGCCTCCCCGGCTCCAGACATAACAACCCCCCCGCTGCCCCCCCCCTCCCCGGGCTCGCAGGCTGCCAGACAGTGACTCATGCTGGGAAGGGGGGCCGAGTCGCCGGGGGATGCCAGCGCGGGGAGGGGGGTACTGCGGGCAGGGGGCAACGCTGCCTGTGGCTGCCCCTGCCTGGATGCATCTGCCCTGACAGGGTGGAGACCTCGGCCTGTTCCTGTCCCCCCATCCCTGGTGCAGCCGCGGCTGCGGGTGGGTGGGTGCGGGCTCAGACACTGAAGTCAGCGTGGCTCCCAGCCCGGAGCCGCAGGCTCAACGCAGCGGGGCTCCCCCTGTGCGCCCCTCCCCGGGGGAACCCTCCACTGAGTGCCTTGCTGCCTGGACGCCTGGGTCCCACCAGCTCAGGGAGGACTCGGGGGGTCTCGGGGCACCAGGATGCCTGGAACCCCCAGCTTGGGGAGGGCTGGGGGGTCTTGGGGCATCCCAACACCCAGGTCCCCCCAGCCTGGGGAGGGCTTGCATGGGGTGTCATGGGGCACCTGGGTCCCCCCCAGCTCAGGGAGGGCCGGGGGGTGCCCGGGGAGCTGTCAGACTGGCGTGGGGCTGCCGAGGCACCCAGACACCCGGGTCCCGGTGCGGCAGGGTTACCTGGAGCCGTCCGTCCAAGGTGCGCTGGATGGTGACGCACTTGCTGGGGTGGGCGCCGTTGGTGGTGATGGCGGCGATGAGCGAGTCGAGCTCGTCCTTCTTCTCCTTGAGCTTCTTGACGAGGCTCTCGATGGCTCGCTTGGCGAAGGTCTCGTTCTCCCCGCCCTGCCGGTGGCACATCAGGCTGTGCACGATGCTCAGGCAGGCGTCGCTGCTCGTGGGCGCGCCGAGGGACATGGCACTGCTCCCCTGCAAGGCACGGCACGGCACGGCCCTGCCTGTCACCCCGCGGCAGGGGACTTATTGTCCCCCCTGCCCTCGCCTGCACAGCCGCTGTGGCACGGGGCCACTGAGCCAGGAGTTAAGCACCGTAAGGGGTGCCGGTGCCCACAGGGCAGACACAGGGCAGTCACTGCTGGCAAGAGGGGTCTGGCAGCCCCCTGAAACGGCACGTGGCAGGCAAGGAGGACGTGGGACAAAGTCGTATGTCACCTCGAAGTTGGGGAGCCAAGCCCGGACGCCTGGGTTGCACGGTCCCTGTCCGAGGTAGGAAGAGGCACAGGGGTTACAGCGATGCTGGGACCCTCAGGGTGTCTCCAGCTCCCCACGGTCCCTGGCTCTGACGGCAGCAGAGCCAGAGCTGGGCCATGGTGTCATGCTCAGCAGCTTGCATGGCTGTGGGGACACCGGCTGTGTCACACCAACAGCCTGACAGGGAGCACGCCTGCGTGTATGCAGTGTGCAAGGGTGCCTGCGTGTGTGCAAGCATGCAAGTGCTCGCTCTGGGCCAGGGTGACGGGACACGTGCTCCGCGCTGCCTGTCCCATCGCTGGCTCGGGGGCCAGACTAAACAGAGCCCCAGCTTGGCGCCGCTCCTTAACCCCTCGCTTGCTGCTGGGCTTCTCCCTTTCCTGCCTCCCCTGCCAGACCGTGCACATGCCAAGAGCCGCATGCAGACGCACACGTGCCGGGGCCCTGCAAGCATCCCCCCCTCCGGCCGGGACCTTGCCGGGGCTCTGTGCCCGCTGCAGTGCCACTGCAGTGGGGTCCTGGTTCTGCGTCACGGCGGGTGCAATGCTCCAGGGCCTGGGAAAAACCTTGGGCCGGCGGCAGACACAACAAACCGTCAGCCCCTGCTCCGCTCCGCGCTGCTTATCCGTGGGACGGGAGGCAGGCTGTCCTGCCAGCACCCTGCCTGCTCGTCCCCCCCAGTGCGGGCGTGGGGCCATGGCCCCCCTCTTGCTGGAGCGATGCTGCTGGCCAGGCTCCTCCGGCTTGAGCCCGAGCCAGATGCTGTCAGCCATAGGGACACTTCCAGGGATGCTGGTGGGGCCCCGGGGAGCCCCCCGTGGCTGGGGCACAACCCTGAGCAACCCACCAGGCCACAGGGTTTGCCTCGGTGCTAACGCAGCCTCGGGCGCCCGTCCTAGGGTTGCCCGGTGCCGCCCCAATGCCATGCCGGCACTCCTGCCTACTCTCTGCCAGCCCACTCATCCCCTGGGGCCCTGCCTGCTTGGCACGCTCTGCCTCAAGGCTCAATTTTGAGGCCAAAAGAGGTGAAAGAGGGCGGCGGGGACTCCCTGTGAGGAGGGGCTGTGCAGGATCACCCTGGAAGGGCCCTGGTGTCGGTCACGGTTCCCCCCAGCTCCGGTGGCTGGAGCCCAAGGCCAATGCCGGCTGCTCCGGGAAAAGACTAGAAGGGCCCGGGCTGTCTTCAGTCCCATCCGAAACTCAGCGCAGTCTGGTTTGGGGGAAACTAGGGTGAGCGGGGGGCAGAGATGGCTTCTCCCTGGCAATGTGACAGACGGGAGTGCTCACCAGCTCTCAAAGAGGACAGCTGTCCCTGTTGGCACCGTGGGCAGAGTGGACCTCAAAAGACCCCTCCTGCCCCGGCGTCGGAGCAAACCAGAGGAATAACGAGGCACCTCATTGCCCCGCTCCAGATGGGAAGTGACATTTCTGCACGAGTCTTTTGTCCCAGCCGAGGGGACGTGGCTGGGGGCTTTTCACAAACCTGTCAGGGCTCCTCCTGCGGCAGCGCGGGGCTGGGATCGAGGTCTCCCCTCCTCCCCACCCCACATCGCTCCTGCTGTAAAAATACCCCGCTGATCCCGTGGCCTGAGCCCCAAAAGCCGGAGCCAGCCTTGTCCCCCAGCCCAGGACGGGGAGGAGCAGCGTGGGGTGGGGGGAAGCCAGCTCCCGCAGCCCTTGCACGGACACGGACTCCGGCCTAATCTCCTTGGCTCCGGGGATGCTAACTTTGCTCCCAGATAATCCCAAGGGCAGGGACAAAGGGACCGACGGGTGCCTGGGTGGGGACCTCATTCCTGCCTGTGCCTCCCCGCTGCCAGCCCGGCCTCTGCCCCCAACCCAGCTCCGGCTCCCCGGGCTGGGGAAGGGGATGCTCCCCGCACTTGAAGCCTCGGCTCACGGAGGGAGGCTGAAGGAGGGAAGCAGGAGGGATGCCCTGGAGAAGCGGGTGCCATCCCCGCCACATCCCAACTCCCAGGACTTCGTGGGGCAGCGGCCCACCTCCCTCCCGAGGGCACCCGCAGGCCCAACGCGGGTGTTTCGCGGGTTTTGGCGCAGCGTTGGAGCGGGGTTTGGGGTACCGGCGGGAGGAAGGCGGGGAGGGCTGCCTGAGCGGGTGGGGGTCCTCGTGCCCCCGCTCCCCGGGCAGCGCGGCGGTTCAGGGCGGGCGGCCGCGCTGACAGGAGGGCCCGGGGGTGCGGCAGCAGGCAGGCGGGGCCGGCAGAGAGAGGCGACGGGCTCGGGGAGGGAACACGAGTGGGGACGCGCCCGTGGGACCCGCGGCGCGGCGGGGCCGGGCCGGCTACTCACCTCCGCCGGCCGGCTCCCCTCAGTCGGGGCCCGGCTCCCGCCGCATCGCCTCCGGCTGCCCGCGGCCCGGCCCTGCCCGCTCCCGCCGCCGCTCCGCAACTTGTTTGCTACAATAACAAAAGGAGAAGCCGGAGCGCGTGAGGCGCTGGAGCGTCGCAGCCAATAGCAAGCGTCGTGACAGGCGGCCGCCGCCTCGCCAACCAATAGCGGACGCGCTACCACGGCGGGCGGGGCGCCCGGCTGCGCCCAGACGGATCCGTCGCCGTCCCCCGCGGCCGGCGCCTGCCCGCCGCCCGAGCCGGGAGCCCCTTTCCCCCTCCCCGAGGCCGTCGCAGCCCCGGGGAGGAGGCAGGAGCCGGCGGCTTGCCGCTGCGGGGCTGCGGACCCTCCGGGAAGAGCCAGGGCAGCCGCAGCCCCAGGCCTTTGTACTGCAGAGGCGAGGCGCTGCCTGCCGCGGCAGCGAGCTGCCCGTGACCGCTCCCACCGGGAGGTTTCCCGTTCCACGGCAGCCGAGGGGCCGTGGGGAGGTCCGACTCCCCTCGCAGGTGGGACACGACCTTCCCTCGCCCTCCTTCTGCCCCCCCCCGCGAAGTAAATTTACCCTGGCACAGCAGAGCAGCATCAGTAAACCCCTCATTTCCAGGAAAAACAACAAACCACCCAGAGTCCACATCGCTTTTATAATTATTTCTCCTTTGTTACAACAAACCAGAAATACAAGATTCCATTGAAACTGGAACAGTTCACAGAATGGCTGAACTTAAAACTTGAGGAGAGGGCAGGGGGAGGAACAGACCCCTTCCCAAACCCGTGGGGTAAGTGCAGGCAGTTGGTCTGACCGGAGGACGCAGTTTTGGTTACACCGAAAGGTAAAAGATGAATTTTGGACCCCGTGTACTAAAAAGAGACAGTTCTACCACGCTTTGTCGTCACAGCTGTTAATTTTACATTCCTGCTCCCAATTCTTTTCAATAAACACTTGTTTTCTTGCAGATACAGAAACCACTGGTGCCACCACATCTGTTCAAACACTATGCAAAAGAAATTAAAACTTTTAGCTAAAAAACGGGGAAAAAAAATCAAACCAAGGAAGTTTTCAAGCTAGGAAGCACTCTGCACTAAGCATTAACGGAACGCTGGGTACCAAAAGACGACATTTTGGTGCAGAACAAGACTGGCGTGCCTAGAAGGAGCACTACACCTAAACCTGGCCTGCTGCGGGTTGTTTTTTGCTTTAGATGGGTTAAAAACTGAACGGCAGGCGTGAACTCGGCCCTTCGGTCACGCTTGGGGACAGGGCCGATCCCAAAACGCAACTGTGGAGCTCAAGAGGCACATGAACAGGCGATCCCAGCACCGATGAGCACTTCACCTAATGCAGGCGTGCGCGCTGGGCGGCGAGTCGCCAGCGCTGATGTCAGCGGATTAACTGCAGCAGTTCTGTCACATTCACATTTGGAGTACTCAGGGAAAGAAAAAAAGATATAAAAAAACAATCCAAAAAAAAGGTTTCATACAGAGAGTATCAAAAGGTTAAAGGAACACACTAAAGTCTGATCTCTCGGGAGAACAGGGCCACTCCCTATTCCTGCGGGTCCTTCCAGCGTGAATCAGGGTTTCCTTTTTTAGCTTACGGGCATCGACATAACACACTAACTTCAACAAGAGTCTCTGGGAACGACCTTCAGTCGTTCGTTTCCGGGTCTGTCTGAGCCATGTAAGCATCCAGCTCAGCATCGAGGTGTCCTTTCGTTTTAGACATGTAAGCATCTAACTGGTTGTCCAGCTGCTCCTTGGTCAACGCAGGACGTGCCGATCCTCTTCCTCGTCCTCGTCCTCTGCCACGACCTCCGAAGCCCCCTCGTCCCCGGCCTGCCATGCCGCGACCTTACAGTGAGACAAGATGCCGGTTACACGCTCCACCAGGCTGAGCCTCGGGGTCTGCCGTGGCTGCCGCTCCCGCGGCAGAGCCCAGACGATGCAGGGTGCTGGGCAGAGCTGCTTCAGCACCTCCACGGGGAAGCCCTGCAGCAGCTACCCCTCAGCCCGCCTCCAGCTCCTGCAGCGGGTTGGGTTCTGCCGCGCCGGAGCAGCTCCCCAAGCTTCTCCTGTTCCAATTCAGAAGCCCAGACAGACATCTGATCCACGACCAAGAGCTACGCTCCTAGCTCAGACTCCCATCGCCCCCCCTGCTCGTGTTCCAATCCCACCTACACGTTGCGTACGTCTCTCCCGTGGAGCGTACCCCGAGATCCTGCGCATCTCTGGGACGGGCCAAAGCTTTTGGCAAAGCGGCAACACCCATTACAAGCAAATTTTTCCTACAGATGAGTACTTCAAATGGAGAGGTTTTCAGATTACCTCAGAAACAGGATACTGAAGAGTCCACATCGATCGGTATTTGTTTGTCAGGCTAAGAAATAAAGCTAAAGCTACAAGCCAAGGCTGTCAAGAGATAGGCAGCTTCCCGATAACTGTCTGCTCTAACTCCTACAAGCACTGGGCCAATCCCAAAGTACCACAAGAGCATTTGGCTGGCGTTCTGACCAAACATCTGCCTGAAACATTAACGACCCTACATCAACAACTGTCTCCTGTATTTCCTCTTGCACTCCTGCTTTACTGCTTCTCTGATTTGTTGTTGAAAATAGTTCATTTACCCAAGACTTGATTCAGTCTCAGAGTTTGAATTTAAGTTTATTTTGCAGGGGTTTAGGCTTTCTCCGTTAAATTTTCCCCCTCACTAATTATTTTAAGAATTTCTTGGTTTACACAGACTCTCTATCATCTCCTTCTTCAGTGCGAGGAGACAGTGTAGTCTTCCTCAATATGCTGGGAGATTACTCACTGCCTCGACTACTATTCCAAGCATTCCACAGCCAGCTTGTGGAATGCTTGGAACTACCTGTGGGAGCGGACAACTCTGCTGAGAATCCCCAGAACCCCCCCAGCAACACCCACAGCCAAGGATCTTGGTGAGGCGTAAGGCCTGGCAAAATATTTCAGGAACAAAAGCCTTAATTTAGCACTACGCCGTACACCGATTAAAGAATAGGTGTTTTGGGGCTGCATGTACTTACGCATGCTAGCCTTGAAGAGGAGGAATTAAAGCTTACTTCTACTTATTCAGCAGCAACGCACGGCTCCTGAAGTCTGCGCACACTGACCTCTGCCACCAAGTCCTCCGCGGCCCATGGCGCCTCTGCCTAGACCACCTCTTCCGGGGCCACCGCGACCTCTAATGCCACCTCTTCTCAGGCCCATCCTGGGGGACAGACCTCGTCCTCCACGAAGCAGGCTCTGACCTTCAGTAGAGTGAGGGAATTCAAATCAGAAAGAAATTAGTTTTCAGTCCGAGCAATAGAATCAGAGTCATGCTGCCAAAAAGACAGCGTTACTGACATCGAAGCAACTCCAGTTCAGCCATGGTACTGACCTCTGAGTGGGACTCCTCCTCTCAGCAGAGCTCTTGCTCCCCGGCCACCACGCATGGCTCCTCTTGGCAAGCCTCTCTGCCCCATAGACAGTCCTCTTCCCCCCATTGCTCCGCGAGCAAGGGGTCCCGCTGGCCGGCCTAATCGTGCCTGAATGTTACTTTTACCGAGGCGTTGCTTTAAGCTCTTCTGGAATAAAAGATTTTTAAGAGACGAGAAAGTCATGCAGCAACCTCAGACTTGCAACACAAACAGCACAGCAATTGCCTATCAATAAACATGGTGTGTTTTGGCTTTTTTTTTTTTTAAATAAAATAGAGGATCACCAGCTCTCTGCAATATATAATCAAACTTCAAAGGAAGACAATCAAATCTGCTCTGGGAGGGATAATTTCTGAAAGTCAAACAGA
The DNA here is from genome assembly GCF_030936135.1 of Gavia stellata. Taxonomy (NCBI): domain Eukaryota; kingdom Metazoa; phylum Chordata; class Aves; order Gaviiformes; family Gaviidae; genus Gavia; species Gavia stellata. The sequence continues at coordinate 1,400,505 of NC_082626.1, forward strand.
GAACAAAGACCTTTCCTGGAAGCAAGTGTTTGTACAGAGACAAGAAAGTTTGCAGATTTGGAAGGAAGTATTTTTCTCCATTTTTAACAGTGCTGCTCAGCCCAAATCCAAGCAGACACTTAATCCACAAGGCTGCCCACTAATCCCTTCTGCTGGAAGGTGACGGTCCAAGCAAATCCCTGCAATAGAAAGCAACCACCCCCGCTGTGGCACAAGCCTAACCTAGCCCCGGCGAGCAAGTGACATTTGGGCAGCCACACACCGTGGTATCATTCCCAGTGGCCTACTGCTCCATCCTGGCTAGGCTTCCACACAGGCTAAGGCAACAGCTAGGAAAAGCATCAACTTTTCCATCTGTATTACAAAAAGAAAACTATACTGAAGATTACCCTCACCAGAACAGCAAGAGAGTCATCTTTGCGTATCTGGCTTTTGAAGTGATTTTTTTTTTTTTGCACGTCCAGCCACCAGACTCCATTTCACAGGCAGAGCTGGCTTCCCTTGGGCCAGCTGTAGCGGCTCCTGTCCTCAAATGCCTACACCAGAACAGCCGCAGAGACGGCTCAACTGCTCACGAAGCAGCAGCTGAACTGCCAATTTACATCCCAGTGTTGTTAACACACACTGGTACCAATTCGGCCTCCACAGAGCAGGCTATAGCTTCTATAGGCACTGCCCAACCCTACAAGGAGCTAAGAAGCAACAGTGGGAACCTTCACACTTGTCTCAAGAGCTCTTGGCCCTAAGAAGGTAAGGTGGCAGGAGCAGCCATAAAGGCTGTATTTTACTACAGGTTCTAAGAGCTTCCTGAAGCTATTGCTTGTCTACTTGACCCAAACCTGTGGACAGCTGAATTGGTTCCCCCAAAATCAGTTTCTTCTGCAGCTGTAGTAAAACTTAAGTTTTACGGCCTCAGAGTTTAGATAGTAATTCATTTTTCCAACAGCCGTAGCAGCCTAAGATGTTAGCCTCTTTTGCTCAGCCTCGCTAGCAGAAAGGAATGAGAAAGCATGGGTACGTTCCACATCCAATTATTTATGTCACTTACCATGAGAGTTTAAGATAAGCTGCTGGACTTTGCACTGAAACAACCTAAGAGTGCTCACCCTTCTGCTCTACCTGAGAGCAGCAGCACCTTGGTCTGCCCCAGCCACTAAGAAAATGTCTAGAACCACAGTCAGTATAAATGCTTTTACATTAAAAAAACACACAGTAGGTTTACGTAAACACTTGGGCATTCAGATGCAGAACACAAAGCCCTGAATCTAGCACAGGCAGTGTTCCGCAGAAGTTTAGAGAAGTCCTTTCTGAAGCACAGGTGACCTGTCACTGGGATCAGTGCTCCCCAGCACTTCTGGACACAGCACATCCAAAAGGATCTGAAAAGCTCCTGGTGACACCAAGTAGAGCACTTGTGAAAAATTCAATCACATCAACTTCCAGAGCAACTTGCAATCTTTGAAGAGCAATCCAACATAAACCAGGTTTCCAAATTCCCCTACAACGCCCTTCCGTGGCCCTCCCTTGCAGTATTTAATTCCAGAAGACCATGAAAGTACACCTATGCCCTACATAAAAATCAAATGGGTTTAAAAGCTAAGGCAAAAGACCAGTTCTTCCCTGTTCCTCTGTGGCAGCTCAATTCAGCAAGCAGAAACGTCATACTTTCAATCCAGTTTCACTTACCACTTAAAATCCTTTTCAAACTTTTTTTAAGCAGAAAGTAATTTAGACTACCATTTCCAGAGCTTTTGTTTACAAGCTCTGCAAGGCTAACTGGCACCACAGTCTGTTTTTACAACAGAAGTCTCAAGAGATCTTAAAAAGCAGCTGGCATTCCTCTTTATCAGAGAGAACGCCCAGAATGGGAGCGTCTGTGGCAGGTTTAAGTATTCCAGCTATTCGGTGAAGCAGCTCAACTAAAATTTTCAGGGCTTTCTCCTCGTGTGCGAGATAATGTACAGAATTATATTTAACTACTGCTGTAGTCAAGTCATGCAGTGCTGCTATTTGAACTCACTGCTCAGCTGTGTAGCACTACCTCACAAGTTCCAATCTGTGCCCTACACATACATTTTAAGCTAATCTTACCAGCCTTCCCATTTAAACATAAGCTTTAAAACTTGCAAAAAGCCCTACAGCCTGACAACAAGCAGGCTCTAGACAAACAGCTCCCTTCTGTATCTTACTGAGGTTTCTGTTGCAGTGAGATTTTGCCTCCTGCCCCTTCCCTAAGTCCAGAGTTATGGAGAAGCACATTGACTGCAGCAGAGAAATCAAGATCTAGCATGTTTGCTTAGGTCTTCTGCTCTACTGACAGAGGGCAATTTGAGGAACACACCGTCATCTGCAGGACTCAACACTGAAATGTGGAATGAAGACTCTTTACGTAAGAGGAATGCAACACTATGCCTTAAATCCAGGCCTGCATTCTAGCACTCGCAAGCCATCAAAAAACCAGTTTGTTCATCTGTTCCTCGAAGCCAGCTGCTATCAAGGGAGTGCACCAAGACAGGGTGGAGTTGGGGATGGGAGCAACCAGCCTCAACTGGATAGCAAGTACCGGAAACAATCTGCAGCAATTGTAACTGCAGCTAGACTGCAAGATGAAGCACTCAGCAGATCCAGAAACCCAGAATGAGAACATTTCTCTGAAAAAATAGAGAGGAGACATGAACAGCCAGCACAAAAAAAACCCCAACTCAATAATATTAACCAGTAAGTTACAAAGCATTACTTATCTGAAGTAAGAAGTGGGATTTTCTGCAAGTCCCTTCTAGGTCTCTCATTTTTAACTCTAAGTAGTATTTTCCAAAGTCTGGTGGTGACAGGCATCGAGGGGCTGCCCCAGAATACGCCACTTTCTCTCACCTGTTTAAGCTTCAAAGCAGCCTGGACAGAAGGTCTATTCTCCATCTGCTGGGCCAGTCTTCTGTTTCTGGCACTGGCTAGCTGCTGCTGCTGCTGCATGGTAGCCCGAATATTCACCGGCATCGGCTGTTTGTTCTTCAGCATGTTAGTAAAGCTTCAAGGTCGAATAAAATGGGTGTTTAAATAAAGCTTTATTACATACATTTATTGGCATTTCATGGTTCTCAAGACTGGATCTCCAGATCCCATGAACCTTATGTAAAGAGTGGTACTTAGGTCACGTCATATGTGATTACGTATTCCTTGTTTTCCACAAGTGTGCAAGAACTGGAAACTCAGAAATGATGCTGTATATTAATTCAGAAGTGATAAAGCTTTAGGTTACTGGTTTTAGAAATGGCAGAAGGAATGAAAACAAGCAATAAGCAGAGATGATCATGACAGATGGGAGAGGACATGACAGAAACAGAAAAGCAAACTGAAATCTGACTGCAAAAAGCTCAATTAACCCTCAAAGGTCTGAGAAAACTGTTTAAAAACTCAATGCCAGGAGGCAGCTTTACAAAAGACATTGCCCTGAGAAGAGACCGGTGTGCCTCTGGCGCACCACAGAACTGGTGCTGTTAGAAATGCCACCACCCAAGCACACTCACTTATAGAGCCAGTTCACTTGGTAATTTCTTTGATGCGCAAAGAATCTTCTGTCTTTAGGAGCTATACAGGAGCAGGACATACAGCAAGATGGCAAGCCTCCTTAGCAGCAACCCATCAGCTTTCTACTGTGTACTGGGAGCTACACAAGACTGCAAAAGAAAACACTTACAGATGAGGAATATGGACTGACCAACATGGAACAGGCCAGCAAGCCTTCCCTGCACTACACTTCACCACTCATCTTTCCTGGGGTAAGTTCTGAGCACCGTTTCAGGCTACATCTCGCTGCAGCACTTGCTAGAGCAGGAACTGCATGCAAATGGCTTCCTTCATCCCTGGTTCAATGATACTAACGTAGTTAATCCAAGAGTGATTAGTAAGAAAGTGAAACATTAACTGCAGCATCACTGTTAGTTGTTGCTGTAGAACCGCAAAAGCTCAATGGCATGGAAAAACAGAAGAATACTCAACAGAAGAAATAAAGATAACAAGGAAAGAGAGAGATGGAGATGAAGCAAAGCATTTGCCTCTTACAAGGCCCAAAACATTGTTAAAGGGCCTTTGGGCTTGTTTAATGGCCTGCTGCATGCCTCTTACAGGCCAGACCACATACACGTGTGTCTGCCTCGGACAAAGCAGCAAGCCTGTTGCAGCTTAGGTAACATGCTACCGTGCTGCAGTGTCAACTATATAAATGTAAAAACATGTGGAAGAAAAAGGGAGGGTGTGAGGTTTCTCTCTTTTGTTATAACACATCCCACCATATTTATGTGTTGAATAGTTTAATATTAACTGCTATGGATAAATTTCTCCAAAACACTTGCCCTTTTAACCTTGTGTACCACATTTGTTGCAGTTTAAGACAGAGATGCATAGCCATCTGCTTGTTTTAATGAGGTTAAAAGAGGGCAGAAACCACGTTGGTTTTTGGACACCGGACAGCAATAATTAAGTAAAAAAATTTCTTATGAGCTGAAGCTGCTGTTGGCTTCCTCACCGCTCGTTCAGAGACATCTTGGTGGTGCTCTTTAGCACAACCTTCGGTGCTGACTGTGCAGCCATCTTCAGATCAAGAGAATCTGCAAAACACAAGAACCAGATTTAAAAAACAGCAGGCAGATCTTGTCTTACTTGACTAAACATTAAAAAATCTGCATTCTGGCTCCTTTAGTGAAGCAAATCAAGAACGGGGCAGGTAACACTTATTAATGCATTTGTATTAAGTTTTCTAGGCCACTGCAAATCAGCAAGTTATGCTAACTCATCCTTACTAAGAAGTTGTCTTTTTAGAAAGTGAAAATTTTACCATTGGCAGGAGTAACGCTGCAGAAAACAGTCCATCAGCAGTCAAGATGGCACCCAAATGTCTTGTTTAGTACAGCATCTAGTGACACTGCCACAGCTCCTAAGCTTTTAGTATCAGCAAGATGGAAGCCACCAATTTGTTTTAAACAGACACGTACCATATACTTGGCAACAAAATTCCAAGATTACTCTATAGAAGTCCCATATACTTTAAAAATATTAAGGTTTCATCCTCCCATTATGATTGCCACCACTCGGACAGAGATAAAATATATGGGGGCAGTCACTTCGGCTTTTTAATATCTAACATTCTGGTATGCAGCTCATCCGCAGTCCTAATGCGGTTCTCTAACATGAGAACCTGCCACATGCCTCATGAAAGCAGCGATGGGATTTAAACTCAGCTGTTACTCATCTTTGGAGCACAGCTCAAGCCCGAGTGCTTTGGCACTGATGAATACTACTGAAATGTGCTAAGCTCAAACCCACTAACTATGCAGATCAATTTATCTTTTTTTTTTTTTATTATATTAGTATCAAATTTAATGCTTAGATGACTGCCGAAAAGTTCTCACCCTCAAAATACCTTGAACAAAATGCTTTCTTTCCAATGTTTTACAGCCCACCAGCTAGAAATTGAGCCAAGAGACAGTCGCACCCCATTTTTTTAAATTAAAAGTGTTTTCAAAAAGCATTTTTCCTGAACAACTGCAGCGCAGCTCACAAAGGAAGCCGCGCTCCCACAAGCCCACCACAGAGAGCAAGAGCTGCCCAGGCACCACCAGCCGAGGACGGGGAGGAAGGCGAGGCCTGGCCTTGGCCGTCGATCCAGTCCCGTTCGAGAGCTGCCCTACGAGACGGGGGGAGAAAGCCCGGCCCTGCATGCACAAAGCCCGGGCAGGGGCAAACACCGCACACCGCCCCCCCCCCCCCCAAAGGGCAGAGAGCAGCCTCCCCGGCCGCCTGAGGGGACCCCACAGCCTTCCTTACGGAGCGCCCGCCCGTCCCTCCCTCAGCACCCCTCTCGCAGCCCTCCGACCAGGGCCAACGGCTCTCACCGAAGCAAACGGTCGCCAGGTCTCCGGTGGGGCTGTCTGGCGGGTGGCGCGGGGTGTGGGGCTGGCTCCGGCACCCTCCGCCCGCTCCCGCCGCACTCAAACGCCCGCGACAAAATGGCGGCAGCAACCACAGACACCCTCCCTCCTCCCACCGCCCGCGCCGAGCCGGCCAAAATGGCGGCAGCGACGCGCAGAGCGCAGGCGCAGAGCCCGGTACGTCACCACGCCCCCCACTATTGGGCGGGGCAGCCGTGACGCAGGGGCCGCCCCCTCGGCCATTGGTGCCCCGGGGCGGGGTGGGCGGGCCCGGGACGTGGGCGGGAGCGGGCGCGGCGGAGCTCCCTCAGGCGGGCGGCGGCGGTGGGGCCGCTGCGAGCGGGGCCGGGGTCCAGCGGGGCCGGTCCCCGGTTCCTTCCGCGATCAGGAGCGGGCGGGAGCCTGAGCCCCGCGGCGGGGGCCGATCCCGTTGGGGACGGCCGGCGGGGCCTGGCCTGGGCGGGGGTGGAGGCGTCGAAGACCTGAGGAGGCCTCACGGGGGCTCCGGTCCCCCCCCCGCGGCCGGGCCGGGCCTGCGGCCTCGCTCTCCCCGATGCGTCCCCGCTTTCTGGCGGGGCAACCCCCGTGTGGGGCCCGATCGGGGTGGGGTGTGAGGGCGCAGCGCCGTGCGGGGTGGCTGGGGAGTACCGGGGCCGGCCCCAGCCCCGGCGGACGGTGGCGCTGGCGGCCCTGCGCGGGGCCGGGCTGGGCCGGGCCTCAGCGTGGGGGCTGCTGGCGGGAGGCCCGCTGGGCGAGGAGATAAGAACCGGTTCCTCCAGCCTCACGGGGTGCGGTGCCCACGCTTCTGATGGGACGGGCAACGAGCCCCGGCCTGTGGCTGCGCCCCCCGGGACCCTTATGCCCCCGTGTTGCCCCCCAATGTCCTGCACCCCAACACCCCAGTGCAGGCCGGGGTCACCCGCCCCAGCTGTGCTGTGCCCTGGGGTGATTTGGGGTTGATGCCAGGCTCCGGGGCAGGGTGGGGCGCAGGGTGCGAGGGAGGAGCCAGAGCAGGGTGGAGACGGGGATGTCTCCAGGCACTTGGGGTGACCCAGGGTGGCTTTTCCCTGTGACCCCGTGGCTCAGGAGAGGGAAGGTTCCCTGGTATCCCTGGGGGCACTAGCAGGGGGACAGGGCAGAAACCCCGACCCTGGAAACGAAGGAGCTGCCAACACGCCTCTGCCTGGGTTGGTGCCTTTATTGTGGAGCTGGATCCCAGTGGGATCCCCTGGGGTGTGCTGGGGGGTGAAGGGTGAGCTGGGGGGCTGGCAGGGGGCTCTGCGTTTTGGGGACGCCATGGCCAGCTGCTGCAGCGTGGGGACTGGCTTGGGTCAGGCGTTCTCCCAGAAGAAGGTGTTGCAGGCCACAGTGAGGGCGGCCACCAGGACCACGTACTCCTGGAAATCCACCTCCCCGTCGCCGTTCTCATCCAGGTCCTGCATGATCTTCTCCACGGCACCCGTGTCCTTCTGGGTCTGCGTTTGGGAGGGGTGACAGGGTGAACCCTGGGGCTCAGCAGCCCGCCGGGATGCTGCTGCCCCAGGGCACAGAGGGAAAGGGGGACTCCCCGGCCCCCGCATCCTGGCACGGCCGGTCCCTACCTCCAGGAAGCAGCCCAGCTCGCTCTGCAGCAGCTCCTTCAGCTCCTTCTTGCTCAGCTTGTACTTGTCCCCCTCTTTGCCCGAGTAGTGGTGGAAGACGTTGATAAGCGTCTCCATGGCCCCTTCCAGCTGTGACGCCATGGCTCTGGCTGCGGGGAGGCACCCGCCGCGTTACAGGGGGCAGCCGCCAGCCCCCCCTCGACGCGAGGGGCAGCCCCCAAATTGCAGCCACCCCCTGCCCCGTTCCCTGCCGGGGAGCGTCGCATGCCGTGGCCTCCACCCCGAACGCTTGGCACCAGGCAGAGAGCTGGTCGTGGGGCCATGGGGGACTTGGGGCACCCCACTACTCCCCAGGGCTGGATGGGGTGCTCCTGTGGGAGGGGGCCCCTGCCGCCTGCCCCCTCGCAGGGCACCCGTGGACCTGCGCTCACCTGAGCTCCCCGCCGCGCCGCCCGCCCGCTGCTCCAAGTGTGCCGGGCTGGGCCAGCCGGGGACGTTAAATAAGCTCCAAGCCCCCTCCCTCCGGGAGGATCCGATACTGGGGCTGGACAGCCCGGCTGGCACCGCTGGGCCACCCTGCGCCGCCTTCGCGGGGGCCGGGATGTGAGGAGCCCGAACCCGCAGCGCCCCGCTGCCCCGCTCACCCCACACCAGCTCCGGGATGATGCAGAGGAGCGTTTCCAGCCCCACTGGTACCTATGGGGTGGCGGTGGGCAGGGGAGGAGTGGGCAGTGATGCCAAGAGTCGATTTGGGGGGGGTCCCCGTCCCTCCCCACGCTAAACCTTGGGTGTCCCTTCTTGCCACCCCCCATAGCTGAGGCTGGCCCCACTGTGGCCCCGTGGGGCAGTAGGATGCCAGGGGGCACGGGGATGTGCGGGGTGGGCAGTGGGGTCCCTCGGTGGGGCCACCCCCCCGCTGGATCTGCCCGCCAGCCCTGGGTCGGATCCTGCGCCGGGCCCTGGCTCTGCTCGCAGCCGCGGCCCCCGTGGCACTGCAGCACCCGGGGTCTGACCCCGCCGGCGTCACCCGCTCGGCGCCCGCCGGCATCCCCCATCTGTCAGCGCCGTGGTGCCATGCCGGATCCGTCCCCAGCCCTCCTCCCCCAGGCTGATAACGCAGGGGTATCCGGTGTCCTTGGCCTCGCAATGGGAGCCAGCCGGGGCCGGGGGGAGCCGGTGGGGGCTATCGGGTGACTCGGCCCAGGTCCCCCTGGGCCGCCAGCTCCCCGCACACAGAAAGGCCTCTTGTCAAATTAAAAAAGCCCCACAATCCCGGCCAGGAGGTTGCTCCAGCAACGGCTCGGCCAAGAAACCAGATTCCTGAGCTGGCATCACCGATGCTGATAATCCCGGCCCCAGTGCGGCTCTCGTTACGGCCCCGCAACCACGCAGCCGGGACAGCGTGGGGCCAAATGCACCGCGGCCTCCCCGGCACTGGCATCCCTGGGGAAACAGCAGCGGTGCTGAGCCCCCAAACTCAGGTGGGCACCATTGTCCCCCCTTTTTGGGATGCCCCCAACCAGGGGCGCAGGGGGGCTGCTGGGGGCTGCAGGGAGCTGCCGCTGTGGCACCGTGGCTTGTTGCAAGAGCCGGGTGGTGCCGGGCTCTCTATCCTGGATTCCAGTACTAATTTGGGGCTAATTATATCCTGCTTCCTCCGTTTCCATCTTCCGCACTTCCTGTCCCTGTGGTTGGGAAACGCTGCAGCTGCACGGCACCCCCCCCTGCCCCGGGGACCCCAAAACCACCCTGCTACCCGGCCCCCCGACCTCGTAACGGCCACCCTACCACCACCGCCCTGTGCTGGGGGGGTAGCGTGGGGGGGGGTGGAGGGTTTGGGGTGATGTGCAGGGTCTTGGGGATCCAGCCCCTGTCCTGCACCTGGGGCAGCTGCGGTGGCTGCGAAAGGGGTCCCTGGCTGGAGGTGGGGGTCCCGGATGGAAGTGGGGGTCCTGGATGGAGGTGGGGGTCCCATGTGGCAGTGGGGGTCCCAGACAGAGGTGGGGGTCCCGGACAGAGGTGGGGGTCCCGGATGGAAGTGGGGGTCCTGAATGGAGGCTCAGGAGCTGCTTTCCAGCAGGACACAGCTCCCATTTTTGGTGTGGGGCAGGGAGGGGGCCCTGGGGCTGGTGAGCTCCAGGAGAGGCCGGATCCAGAGCCTGGGGACAGGGAAAATGGGAAAGGGCCCCAGTGACACTCACTCGGCGGTGTCTGTGCGGGGGCTGGCGGCAGTGGAGCCCCTGTGCCCCTGTTCCCAGTGCGGCTCGGCAGCGGGCAGGATTCGGCCGCCCCTTCCGGGGAAGCCTGGCCCCCAGGGCCGTGTCGCCTGCCCAGTTGGGCAGCAGCTGCCTGTGTCAGGAACAGGCATCGCCGCCTGGTCCTGAGCTTAAAAATAGCCCGAGCCCAGTCCTCGCAGTGGGCAGAGAGCCGGGGCCACTGTGCCCCAGGCACCGGCACAGCTGGTGTGTCCAACCGCCTGGCTCTGCCGAGCTCCCCAAGGGCTCTGGCTGCGCTCGGAGGGGCTCTGCCCCACTCTTATTAAACCCCAAACCTCCCCAGAGATCAGGATTTGGCCAGGCGTTTCCCGAGTGGTGGGACTTGCTGGAGGCGGCTGCCCAAGGGTAAACCCTGACGCCGCGGGGGCATCGCGTGGGCGCTGGAGGGGTCGGCCCCAGGCGCCGCGGCCCCGCTCCCTGCCGCTGCGGTGCCGGCCGTGGGGAGAGCACGCCTGGCGTGTCCGTGCTGGCAGATCCCCAGGACAAGCTCTTACCAAACCGGGAGCAGCGAGGGACATGCCAGGAGGTTTACACACATCTTGGAACAGGTTTCAGCCACTGTGACTCCCCATGCTCCACTTTGACCCAGCTAAACCAGTTGCTCCAGTTGCTGGTGCCGGGGCTGGGCCGATCTTGTCTCTCCGTCCCATTGCTGGAGCATGGAAGAGGCTTTTCCATCCCTGGGCTTTGGAGGGGGGAGCTGCAAGCGCCCACCGTGCCAGGGCCGGGGACATCGTGACGGCACTGGGCACCCGGTTTTGCAGCCTCAAATAACCGCGCTCCCCTCCAATGAGCCCTGATAGGTGCAGTGGGCTGGCGTGGACCACTGCTGGGCCGGCACTTGTGGTGGCTGCAGTGACTGTCCCTGGTAGAGCCAAGAAAGGTCGGGGACAACACCAGGACCAGGACACGTCGGCAGATGCCAACCCACTGGGATGTGCCTACACCCCAACCCTGAGCTCTCGCCCCGGCACACAGGGTCCTGCGATGCTCTGCCGCCTCCCGGTAGCGCCGGAGTCCCCGAGGCCAGGTCACTGCTGCCTACCCATGGGGACAGCCCTGAGCGGGGATCCCGGGCTCGACCGGGAGGTGCCGTTTCTCCTGCCACCTGTGATTTGGCTGCATCCTGTCGTGGGGCCGCTGCAGCGCCTGCTGCCTCCTCGCCCTGTCCCGGCACCCCGAATTCCAGGGATTGCGAGTCACAGGCCCGCCTGGCTCTTGGGGCCAGTGATTCACCCCAAACCTGTCCCCGTCCCTGCCGAGCCTGACTCACTCCAGCGGTTTCCCAAGAGACCATCTCGGTCCCCTGACGTGGGGCTCAGCGGAAGTCCCGTCCCCGTCCCCCCTGTCACCCCAGGGAGGGGGACGGGCCGGATGGAGCTGCAGGAAGCCAATTCCTCCCCCGTGAGCTGTTGTGACGGGTGCGGGGTGGGGACCGGGCTGCCCGGTGCTGGCCGGAGCCTCCCCGTTCCCGTGGAGAGGTGGAGTGAGTGCGTCAGGGCTCAGCAGAAACCAGGACGGTGACGGTAGCATTGCGCTGGGGACGTCCCTGCTTTGGGTCCCCAAAACACCACTGGTGGGGAGTTTCCAGGCTGTGCCAGGCTCCCTGGGACCCCACTCCCGTGTGCTGTCCCAGGGGGGCTGCTCGTCCTGGCCTCGCTCCCTGTCATGCTCGGTGTCACGCTGCCATGGGGACGCCAGGACACAGCCCCTGTGGCGTGCAGGGATGAGGTGACTGGCAATCAGGGACATCTCTGCTGTGCTCTGAGCAGAGATGGTCCCCCAGCATCACCTCTATCCCATCCGGCTGCCCCCCATGTCCCCACTACCTCTCCCCAGGGCTGTGCCATGGGCACCACGTGGGGTTTCTTTGGGGCGAAGGTGTGGTGCCAGGGCAGGGGATGTGGCTCGGGGACCCCGTGGGAACGGTGGTGCGGCGGCACGGAGCTGCTCAGTCTCCCAGGTGGAAACCTGCCAGGGCTGCCATGTTATAAATACATGATGATTAAAGGGGAACGCTCGGGCAGTTCCAACCCCCTAATTAATTTGGATTAATTAATTTTTACAAAGCCCACTATTAATAGGGATGATGTCAGCGGGCGGCTGAGTCACAACTCTCACTCGGTGTGGGTCGAGCCTGGCCCTGGGTCCGCAGGGCTGCTGGATGCCGGGCCGGGACGAGCCACCATGTCGGGGCATGGCAGGACGTGAGCGGGGTGCTGGGGGCCACATCTTCATCCCCATTGCAATCCCAGTCCTGCAGGGATGCGCTTGGGGGTGAGAGCTGCCCCACACCCCCAGAAAGGTCCGGGTGATGCTCGAGCCCCATGGGATGCTCCAGCCCAGCGAGTGCTGGAGCAAACCTGCTCTGTCCTCCCACGTCCCGCCCCTCTGTCCTGTGGTCCCATCCTGCTCCCCACCGGAGCATCCCCACGGCGGCAGAGCCCAGGTGGTGCTGCGGAGGCTGGGGCAGGTTTGTACCAGCGAGGCCGAGAGCTGAATTTGGTCCGCTGCCCGCGCGGGGAGGGAATAGAGGAGGACGTCTCTGCGCCCGGGCGGTGTCCGTGCGTCCATCCGGCTGCAACAGGAAACCCAACACCGCAGCACTGGGGACAAAGTGCTGTGCTCTTCCCTCCTGCGGCGCAGGGTATAAAACCTCCCGGGGGGCTGCGACCTGCCTGCAGCTCTCTGCCTGCAGTCGAGGGGGGTAAGTGGGGAATTGCTGCCTGGAGCACGGACCCCACCCTGGTCACCGTGTCTCCAGTGGGGACCCCTGCCATCACCCCATCCCTTTCCTGATGTCCCCCCATCCCGGCTGCCTCTGTGGTGTTTGTGCCACACTGCGCCAGAGCAGTGGGGCAGAGGGGCTGTCCCCAGCCCCGGGACCCTGCTCAGCCCTGCAGAGCTGAGCTGAGACCTTGCAGACTCGCTGCACCCTGGGCTGGGGAAGGAGAGAGGGTCCCCTTCTCCCGACGCACCCCAGGCATCACCTCCCCGGGTCACCCCTCCGTCTCCGACCCTCTCTCAGCAACTCTCCCTGCAGCCCCGGGCCGCTGCAGTACCCGGCACCATGGCCACGGGTGAGCTGACAGAGCTGGAGACGGCCATCGAGAAGATCATCACCGTCTTCTTCACCTACGCGGGGAAGGAGGGCAAGAAGGGCACGCTGACAGCCAGTGAGTTCAAGGAGCTGGTCCAGCTCCAGCTGCCCAACCTGATGAAGGTGAGGGGCAACATGTGTGGGGCAGCTGCGGGGGGGGCGGCTGAATCCCCGTGGGTCCCCCCAAGCTGGGGGACTGCTCCCGCGAGCAAGAGCGAGCGGCAGCCCCTGCTCTGCTGCATCCCCATCCTGCTCGCTGGGGACCAGGACATGACCGAGGCTCCCCTGTCCTCCTCGCAGGACGTCCCCTCCCTGGAGGAGAAAATGAGAGAGCTGGATGTGAACAACGACGAGGAGCTGAAATTTGGCGAGTACTGGCGGCTGATCGGGGAGTTGGCAAAGGCCATGCGGAGGGAGAAAGCGGGGAAGAAGTGATGGGGTTGTGGGGAGACTCGGCTGACGCGGAGATAATAAAAGAGGTTTCCCTGAGCCTGAGCGTCGCTGCTGTTCTTAGCGGGGGGCTCCCGATTTGGGCAGCCCATCTCCTCCCTTGCCTGCATCTGCCCATGGCCACGCTGTGCCCGGGGACCAGCCCAGCACCACGAGCGGTGGGTCAGGACTCACTCTGCGTTGGGGTGGCTGCTGCAGGGAACCTGTGATGGATGGGGCTGTTCCCAAATAGCTCTTGTGCTGGTCTGGCTTGTGGGGTGCCACCCTGCGCCCCACAAACACCTTCCTGCCGGGCCGTGGGGTTGCTTAGTGCAACCCCGATGGGTAGCAAAGATGTGGCTGGGACTGGTGTGGGGCTTGGGACCATCTCCGTCAGCGATGCTGCAGTAGCTGCAGTAGCCGCCACCTCCACGGCATCAATGCCCATCCTCTCTGGAGTCTTGGGTGGCACAGCGGGACGCATCCACCGGCACAGCATGGCCCCAGCTCAGCACCCCTAACTGAGCTCCCATTCCTGGCGTTCAGCTCCCAGATCCCAGCACTGCTGGGAGATGGTGAAATCCCTGCCGTGGGGTGACCTGTCCCCGAGCCGGCCAGGGCCCGGTGCCCAGGTGGCTGTTCCCACGCGGTGCTGCGCGGCTGTGCTGTGCCGGGTTGGATGGGAAGCCATCAGTGTGGCCGGGAAGGAGGCGTTTCCCAGCCCCACGCTGGCCCTGGGCCAGGCTCCGAAATGAGAAGCCTTGCACCACACCGCAGCTGGCGGCGCGCAGGGAGCTCCCACTCACACCTCCCCGTGGTATAAAACCCCGGCGCGCCGCAGCCCGCGCAGACCCAGGAGAGCCCGTGGAGCAGGTAAGTGGTCCATCCGCCACCGCGGGATGGGGTCTGTGCCCAGGGGTCCCGCCACCCCTCTGCACTCCCCTACTCCCACGCTCGGTTCTGCCACGACTTGCTGCTGGGGCAGGGACGCTTCTGCTGCTGGGACGTGTCCTGGCAGCTCACCGCATCCTGGGGCTCCTTCCTCGCCCTGCACTCAGTCCCGGCGCTGAAGGAGGGGAAACTCCCCCCAAGCCGAGAGCTGAGCCTGGCTTTCTTCCCCCACCAGCTCCCCAAGACCTCGTTGGAAAGGACAGCCCCACCACTGCTGCCACTGAGGACCTACAGACCTCGTGAGGAGCAGCATGGGCCAGTGCAACTGCCGCAAGAAGCGCAAGGTCCATGAGCGACGCTGAGGCACCGGGAGGGCTGGGACCCCCATCGGGGTGCAGGGCGCAGGGGTGACCCTGCACGGCCCCATCCCTCGGAGCACAGCCCTGGGCACGGGGTGACAGAGCAGCACAGCTGGGCCAGACCCATCCTGGAGCCAGACTCCAGCGGAGGAGCTGGGGGGCTGTTTCGGGGTTCGGCGACGCTGCCCCAGTGCTGGGCAGGGGGACGTGGTGCTGCAGACTTGGAGCCGCTTGAAAGCTCGGGGAACCAGGCAGCTTTCTCCAGCTCCCGTCGACTCACCTTTGGGAGCTGCGCTTGCTCCTTGCAACCTCTCCAAGGATGCCCAACGGCAGAAAGTCTCCTGTTTTCCTCGGCTTTCAAACGGGAGGTGCCTACCCTGCGCCCCTTTGCACCTGCGAAGGATTTGGCTCCGGCTGGCTGAGCCGGCTGAGGCTCTGAAGATTGCTGGGTTCTTCCTAATGGGCATTGCCTGATGTGGTTTAATAGTGTTTCAAGGGGAAACTGCAGATGCCGAATGAATCACCATCGTTTCCCTTCAAACGCAGCTTTGGCTAATTAGCACGAGTGGCCGGGGAGCCAGGCGCATGGGTCGGGCCAGGCTCTGCCCCCCACCCCACCGGGGA
Source organism: Gavia stellata (assembly GCF_030936135.1). Classification (NCBI taxonomy): domain Eukaryota; kingdom Metazoa; phylum Chordata; class Aves; order Gaviiformes; family Gaviidae; genus Gavia; species Gavia stellata. The sequence goes on from NC_082626.1 coordinate 1,415,709, forward strand.
AGGGGGCTGCAGCCCCGACGGGGAGGGAGAGGGGCTCCCGCCACTGCCAAGCCCCATCCCAGCAGGCGCCCGAGTTGTCCTGGGCACTGACTCATGCTGCCATCCACCGCTTGTGCAAAGGAGAGGAAGAACCAGTCCGGACGGCCGCGGCGGCCCCCGCGCGCCGTGGGTGTAGCACGCGGAGACGCCGGGGTGGCTGAGCCTCGCTGGCCCCAGGCAGGGAGAAGTCCGGGCAAGCAGAGATGGGGGGTGACATGCCTGCAGGGAGGGGTGTCACACCGAGGTGGAGGGGGTATGGCAGCTATAGGGGGGTACTGCAGCTGTGCAGAGCCTGTATGGAGGGATGCAACATCTGTATGGTGGGATCTCGCATCTGTACGGTGGGGTCTCATGTCTGTATGGCATGGTCTCACATCTGTATGGGGATCCCACATCTGTATGGCGAGGTCTCACATCTGTAGAGGGGGTCTCACATCTGTACGGAGGGGTATCACGTTGATAAGGAAGTTTATCACGTCATTGCGGAGGGGTTGAACATCTGCAGAGAGCACTGGCACATCTGCTCGGGGGGCATCCCATCTGCTCAGGGGCTTGTCCTGCCCATCTGGGGGATGTCCCACCCATCCGGGGAGGTGTCCCACCGGTGCTCACCCTCTCTCTCCCCCCCGTGCAGGACTGCCAGGAGCTCACTGACGTGGAGCGGGCCATTGAGACCGTCATCAACCAGTTCCACTGCTACGCGGTGAAGGGGCAGAAGGAGTACCTGACGCCCAACGAGATGCAGGAGCTGGTGGTGCAGAAGCTGCCCCACCTGGGGAAGGTGAGGGCAGAGCCCCGGGGTGGGCAGGGGGAGCTGGGGTGGGCATGGGCTGCCTGCGGGACCCCGCAGCCCCATCACCCCGATGCTTTTTCTGCCCCCGCTGCAGTGCGTTGGACCGTTGGAAGAGAAGATCGAATGCATGGGAGACCCTAACGAGGCCAAACTGGAGTTCGGAGAGTACTGGGACATGATGGGGGACGCGGCCAAGGGCTGCCGGAGGAAGTAGAGGGTGGCGGGGGACGGGAAGGCGCCCGAGGCTTCAGGCTCTGCAGTGAGAAGCGTGAGAGGCTGCTGGTCCTGGTGGGATGCGCCTGGGAAAACGCAGCGTCGCTCCTGCTGGGGCTCGTCTCCTCCCCGCGTCCCCAGCCGGGGTGGAGGGATCCCCCTCCCCGGCTCCATCCCTGCCCTCTCTCATCTCTCCTTCCCGTCAGGAAACCTCCCTTCCCATCCCCAGCTCTGGCCCCTGCCGTGGCGGGAGGGAGGTGGCAAGGGGGTTCCTGGCCCCGGCTCTGGAGCCGCCTTTCTCCGTCCTTTGCTCCAGAACCTTTACCCCCATGGTTGTCCCACCTCCAGCCCCAAAAACCCTCCGGTTGCAGGTCCCCCAGCCCCGGAGCATCGCAGTGAGAGGGACTCGGCTCCTTTCCCCCAAAAGCCCTTGGATGTGCGGGCTCGTCCCCCCGGCCCCGTGCCCTGCCACCCGATGGGAGCCCCTTTGCCACCGCTCTGCCTTGTGCTTCAAGCACCTTCGGGGACATCCCGGGCTCCGGGTCAGTGCCAACGTTGCTGTTTGTGGCCTGGGCGTATTCTCTGGTCTTCCCCTAGTGCAGGGGCCACGGTGTCCTGTGCCTGCCCAGGTTTTGGGGTGCTATGCCAGGGCGTGCTGCCTGTGCGGTGCTCCCCTGCCTGCCCCTCTCCAGGGATGCTGGCCCTCGGCTGGCGGCTGGGCTCGGGGCTGGGACGGTGGCGGGTTGTTACCAGCTTGCGTCACTTGCAACCATTTTTGTATAAATTAATAAAGGAAAACACTGGAAAAAAACCCAGCCAGGATGGGGTGACCTCATTTGTCCTTCGTGGAAGAGGGAAAACGGGGAGCAGGGAGGGATGGGGCTGCAGCAATCACAGCTCTGAACATCACTCACTGCTGGGTTGCACAGCCCCACTGGCCCCAGCGCAGAGCATGAGGGTGCAAGGGATGCTGCGGGCATGCGTGGGATGCTGCAAGTGTGCATGGTGCTGTGGGTGTGCACGGGGCTGCACGTAATGCACGGGATGCTGCAGCGTGCAGGGTGCTGCGGGTGTGCGCGAGCGCCGCGGGTGTGCGCGGTGCCGTGATGGCCATGGTGCTGTGGGTGCGGGTGGGCATTGCGGGTGTGCGCAGTGCTCTGGGTGTGCACGGTGCGGAGGGTGTGCGCGGGGCTGTGCACACGGCCGGTTCCCGGGGTGGCTCGTGCCCAGTGGTCCCCGTTGCAGGGACCCCACAAGCAGAGCCAGAGCTGTGTCTCCAGACAAGGTACCCCGATGGCTTTGGGTACATGGCTCCACACCGGGCTGGAGGGAGCTCAGAGGACACCCCGAAATCCTGGGCTCAGAAAGACCCGGGGGCTGCGAGGCCAGCAGCCAGATCCCACCCGTGCCGGGAGAACGTGGGATTTCTGTGTAATTACAGCAAATTGGAAAACAGTAAATGCCACAAAGCGGTTGCTTGCTGGGGTGGAGCAATTAGCTCAGGCACTGAGCGCACGGGGGGGGGTGAAGAAATGGGCCTGAGAGGGTGCAGGGCACCCGCTGAGCCCGGTTATCCCACCTTTCCTCTGCCATCCGGGCCATTCCCGCTGAACTCCGTGACCCGGAGGAGCCCGGGGGCAGCCCCAGAGGCACGATGGGGACGGGGACCCCAAAAAGGGAGAGGGTGTGGGCACCCCAGCAGCACCTGCATCACCTTGCGAGGCTCTGTGCTGTGGGGGAAAACAACCAGATGAACAAAACAAAACCAAACCAAACCAAACCCCGGAGAAATGTGATGAAACCTGGGGCCGGGCCAGGGTGGCAGGTCCTCCCGGGCCGGTGGCCGGCGCGGCAGCACCGACACCGCGGCTCGGCCACAGGCCACCCTCTGTCTCCTCTCACCTTGGGGTGGATTTCACAATGAGAATGACTATTTATTGTTCCTGCCTTGGAAATAAATACATGGAAATTAAGCAGAAAGGTGTGGTGTGCATTTAATTAGAGACAGGAAATGTGTCAAATGGTTGGGGTGATGGGGGGGAAAGGGGAGCCAGGGCTCCTGGATCCTCTTCCCAGCACCAGGCTGGGAATGTGCTGTGGGAGTGGGGACTCCTGGGTCCTATTTCTGGTTTGGCGACCAGCTCCCCGGCGTGACGGTGCGCTGTCGGGAGGACGGCAATTCCTGCAGCGTGAGCCATCCTCAATAAGTATCTGTTGTATCTGGAAAAGTCCTCGGAGGTGATAGGAACAGCTCAGCCTGTGCCGGGGTGGTCGGTGCCCCTCGGTGAGTCAGCGCCGACCACGCGGGCACGGCACCGCGCTGCTGGAAACGCCGAGAAATGCATTTGTCCATGCCAGGGCGGCTGCTGTCTGCAGGAGCGGTGGCTCCAGGGTACACATCACGGCAGTCACCAAAGTCCCCCAAAGCCGGGGCTCGGTGTCCCCCCCTCTGCAAAGGGTCCCATGGGGCAGAGCTTGTCCATGAGAAGCCAAAATGCTCCCAACCCTTCAGACCCGGAGCTGGTGGGGACCAGGGAAGAGACCAACCTCATCGAGGTGATCAAAATGGCTGGGAACTGTCTTGTGATGGGTTTGGATGGTACGTGGCTGCTCTGAGCACACGCACACGCCCTGGATGCCTTGTAAAAATAAGGGCCTGGATGTGGTTGTGACATCTGCCAGGCACAAGAGAGTAATGAAAGCCCATGATTCAGAGGTGAGCTGTTTGCCTGCAGGGTCGGGGAGGGATTCCCACCCTCCTGGGATGTTGCATGAACGACACCGGAGCATCTCGGCTGAGAATGGGTTTGCTTCCTCCCAACTGAGATTAGGAAGAAGCCAGCGGAGAGCCGGGATGACACACGTTTTTTCCGGGACAGGAGTCCCAAAGGTCCTCTGAGCAGGTGACTGCTGCCTGTAATATATCATCTCCCGCTTTGCATCCTTAAGTATGCAGCTCCCAATAACACCCGTATCTAATCTTGGCATCAAATCTCTTCCACATTGCTCTGGTAGACATACAGGGGTACAATTTGCTGGGACAATTAATTACGGATGTGACTTTACAAGCACAGCTACCAGCTGAGAAGAGCCTTATCTATCCCAGTGCATCTAGAGATGGCCAAGAGCTGGATACGACCCTGCTCGCAGCCGGTGCTTACGCTTCCAGGACCTCAGAGACCCATGCCGCCCCTTTCACCCTTGAGAACAAATGGTTTTGGTTCAAATAAATGATGCCCCCCACCTTGCTGGGCAGCTCCTGCACCACACCGGGTCCAATCGGCCAGCCTTGCCGGCGGTGGGTGTGCGGGGTGGTTTGGAGCAGGGTGGGCAGCAGGGATGCGCAGCGGGATGCACCTTTCGGCCGGTGCATGGCTGGACAGCGGCGGGTTTGCAAACCCTGGGACCAGGCTGGAGTTGCACTGTGTCTGATAAACCACCGCTGCCGGGAGCCCACCACCCCTTCCAGAGAGTGGGGTCTTTTGGGGTGGTCCCCAAATGCCTGCCATCACCCTGTGGCTACAGCCACAAGCAGAGCAGCCCCCAGGAGGGAGCTGGAGCCTGCTGTGGGTCTTTGCTCGCACCGACCCGTCCGGGTGTTGCAATAGCAGGGAGCCATTTCCCAGGTGAGCCCCAACCTGGGAACGCCCTGGGAACGTCAGGGAGGGGCGGGAGCCTCTTTAAAAGCCTGGCTGGGTCCTGTGGTATGGGTGCAAAGTGACGAGAGAGCGGGCGTAATCGGCTCCCACTACCCGTGCGACAGACGGACACAGCGGGACCCCCAGACGGAGCCAGGTGAGGCTCTGAGCTGGCGATGAGAAAGCCGTCTCTGGGACCCTTGGCGTGAATATTCAACCAGGGACAGCCCTGGGACATGACGCTGCAGGTTGGGTGGTGGAAATCCCCCGAGTTCTTCGGCAGCACCGCGCGTGCGGGGCCAGGGTGGAGGGGGCCCGCCGGATGCGGGGGGAGCACCGGGGGCATCAGGGCTGGGAGACGGTGGTCCAGCACAGGGCTCAGCAGCATCCATTGACCTCTGCTACCTACGGAGAGCCCGGCACATGGGGTTGCCAGTTGGGTCTGTCCCCTGGAAAAGGGGCATTTCCCCCCGCTTTGCCTGCGGCGATGCCGGGGCCGTGGGCATGGAGCGCCGGGGCTGTGGCCGGCTGCAGGTCCTGACTGGGCACTGGTGATGGTGAGTGCGCAAGGAAGGAGAGGGAGAGGTGAAAGAAGAGGGGGGACCGCAGCGGCAGGAACGGAGCAGCCCGCGAGCCCTGTCCTGCCCATTCCGCCCACCCAGCGCCCAGCCCTGCTGCAGCCGTGCCGGCATCCCCACGTCCCACTGCAGTGACAATGTCCCCATGCCCCAGGGGCACGCGGTGGGGCTGGGGCGCAGGCGACGGCAGGGCTGTGCGGGCTGCGCTCTCGCGGACGGGCTGGTGCCGTGAGTCAGCGGCGAAGCAGCAGCCATGATGCCCGGAGGATGGGCTGGGTGCTGGTGACTGGCGACACCGGTGTGGGGTCTGCATGTGGGGGACCCAAGTGGGTGCAGGGGGCGGGTGTGCAGTGGGTGCTTTTGCCCACGTGCTGCTGATTACCTTTTGTTGGCAATTAATAGCCTGGGATGAGGAAGGGCCAGAGCTGGAGGTCTCTGGTGAGCAGCTCTCGTGGGGCTGTGCCGGGCACTGCAGCTTGCAGCGGAATCCCCTGACAGTGCTGGGACTGTTGGAAAGCCACCCTGGTGCTCAGCATCCTGCAAGCTGGGGACGGTTCCCGGTCGCAGGATGGGGTGGCCCTGGGCCGCAGCACTGTGGCACAGTGAAGGCTCCTGCGGAGACAAGGATGGCTCGGGAGGGCACCCAGCCATGCCGAGGCATGCAGGGATGAGCGCAAGAGTGTGGGGAGCCCGGGGCTGAGCCTCATGTCTCTCGTCACCACCCTGATGTGCCGACGTCTTCGGTCTGTCTCTGAATTGGGGAGGATCAGTGCAAAGAGAGAGGGGACGCAAGCCAAGTTTGGGGCACCGGGCAGGTCCTGCCTGCTCCCAGGGAGCCGCCGGGCTGCAGACACCCTCCTGGGTGATGCCCCCAGAGTGGGGGACAGTGCTGGGCCACCCCTCTGGGCTCCACGCATGCCGCCCCGTTGGCTTCCTCCAAGACCCATGCGGCCACCGCTGCCATGACGGTCAGCATTACACCCCGGGGCTGGTGTAAATCAGCATGGCTCCAGCGAAACGACAGGGAGCAACACGCCCCAGCTTGCCCCGCTCCCTGCCACCGATGGGGCAGGAAAGAGCCAAGGCCGGACGAGGTGACGCAGTTTCCATCCCTGCCTGCGTCCTGCCCAGGATGCGGACGCCGGACCCCGTGACAGGGACCATCCTGTTGGGTCTCTCCATAGGAAGGAAATTCCTGGCTTGGGGCAGCCTCGGGACTGTGGAGAGAGGAGGGGGACCCCAGACATCGAGCAGGCAGGCAGGATTGGACCCCGGGGTATGGGGGACGCCCTTGGCTCGGCTCGTGGGGGGCTTGGGCAGGTCCAGACCTGCCCCGCTGGGGTGTTCCCAGAGCCGTGAAGCAAGAGGAGGGCTGGCCGGTAATTCCTGCCCTCATCCTGCTGCCACCGCCGCAGCCATGCGGCTCCCAGCCCCATTCCTCCCTAATGAGCCCTGGGAACCGGCGGCTGCGGCCCTGGCGCTGCGGAGCCCTGAGGCCCCAGCGCCATAATTGCCGCCCTGTCCCACGCGTGGGGGTGGCCGCCCCGGGAGGGCAGGTGGGGCGGCTGGTGTGGGGTGGGTGCTGCCCCAGAGCCGGGGCGGGTGGCGTGGAGGATTTTTGGGGTGATCCTGTATGAACAGCGATGTGGGGAGACGAGCACCCTGCACATCAGCATTACTGGTTTCTTACCTTTCCATGGAGGCTGCTTTTTGCCTGCCGGGGGGCTTGTGGTGACCCCAGGGCTGGCGGCAGCGGAGACCCCCATACATGCCCTGAGTGATGGCACCGTGAGCTTTGGTGGCACGCTGCCTGCCCTTCCACCCCCTGCCCTCCAGCACGGGCACGTGGAGGATCCCATGGACCCCATCCCTGACCCCCGTCCCCGCAGGTAGCGATGGCAGAATGCACGGAGCTGGAATGGGCTGTCCAGGTGCTGGTGAACAACTTTGACAAGTACTCGAGCCGCCGCTGCTGCTGCAAGAAGCCGCGGCGCATCAGCAAGAAGGATTTCCGCAAAATGCTGAGCTGTGAGCTCAACCACATGCTGACGGTGAGGCTGGGGTGTGTGGGGCCAGGGGACCGGCTCCTCCCACTTGCGTGGGGTCCCCCCCACCCTGCATCCCGCTTTCCCCACCGTCCCAGTATGAGCAGCTCCGCTCTTTCTCCCCCAGGACACCGGGAACCGGCGAGCAGCCGACAAGCTCATCTGTGACCTGGATGAGAACAAAGACGGCCGCATCAGCTTCGAGGAGTACTGGACCTTGATAGGTGGCATCGCCAGCCCCATCGCCCAAATCATCCGCCAGCAGGAGCAGAGCATCAAGCACACCAAGTAGCCTGCTGCATCCGGACCCTCCCCAGGCTCAGCACCCCCAGGCTCAGCCCCTGCTTCTCCACAACTCCCCGCTTCCTGCCTTTCCCGCTGCCGAGCCCTGCCCCGAGCCCCAGCTTGGCTCGGGGCACCCCGGTCTCCCACGGCTTTGCCGACTGAGCCATGCCAGGGTGCAGTCAGGGCGAGAAGACCCTGTGGGTGGGAGCTGGGGGGTGCGAGACCATCACAGCCTTGGGGGGCTCCTCCTTGCCCCACACCATGCCATCCCTGCCCTCATCCTTTTCCACAAGCCCCGTCCTTGCTGGGCTGCTGGCAAGAAGCAAAGGGAGAGGCTTCCCCTCATCTAGGACATGAATTCTGTCTGTTCTCAGACCTCTGGGGCATAGCCCCGCTGGCAGAAACCCCATCACGACCAGGATCCCCTCTCCCCTTGGAGCTCCCCCTCAAAGTCAGGGGTCCTCTTGGGAAAAGGGTGCCTTTCCCCCTGCCCAAGCTGGTGAAGGGTCTGCCCTGCCTGCGCTGCCTGGTGCTCTGGTCCTTCGGGCTTGGGGAGCGGCGCGGTCCCGTTCGGGCAACACCACCGTGGTTATTTATTGCAGCAATAAAGTTTGGAGGAGCAGTGGGTGACGCCGAGGCTCTGCCTTCCCCGGGGCGGCCCCCCAGCATGCACACACCGAGGGGATGTGGGGGGCCGAGGGAGGGGGTCTGCCCTGTCCCCCATCACCCACGCAGTCACGGCGTGCCCTGGGCTGGTGATAACGCCCATCCCAGCCCTCCGGCCTCACAGGGATGGGCTCCCCGGGGCTGATGGAGCCACCACGAGGTGTCAGCAGACACCGTGGCCTCCTGGCACCCCACTGGCCCCACAGCACCCCAAGCCGCTGTCTGGGGCACAGGGCGCGTCTACTGCTGCCACATGTCCTGGGGAACCCTCTCCACGTCCCCATGTGGGGTTCCTACACCACAAGGGTGTAGCCGCCCCAACCCCGGGGCGTCTTGGGGGGAGCCCAATTCCCGTGCTGCATTGCACACCCCCCACCCGGCATAGGGACGGGGAAAAGTTTGGTGGCCCCATGTGTGCCGGGACACCCCGGGCCGGCAGTGCTCGGTGGGGAGCATGTTGCAGCCCAGCTCGTGACGCCCACAGTGCTGGCGAGCAGCCCGAGCCGGCAGCCCCAGCGCCTGCTGGGGATTTTCCACTGGGACGGGACATGGCCCCGGGCCCGTGAGCACGGCGGTGGCCCCCCGCGACCCCCACTCCCATGGCAGGGGGGATGCCAGTTCCCTGGAGCTGGGACCCCCCTGACCTTCCAGCCAGCCCCCCTCGCTGACCCTGCTGCTCCCCTCTCCGTTGCAGGAGCATCGCTGGCTCCTGCCGTCTGCCCGTCCCCCTGCCCATGCAGCCCACCTTCCCCTGCCCTGCAGCACTGGGGGTCCCGGGCAAACCAGGGGTGCCCCTGTGGGAGACGGTGTAGCCGGGCAGGGCTGCGGCTGAGTCACGGTGGAGGAATCCCTCTCCAGCGAGGGCAGGGCTCGTGACTCACTCCGCTGTTTATGGGGCAAGTGGGGCTCGGCTGGGCGCTGCACCCGGCAGCTCACATGGGATCCCAGCAATCCGGCAGGATCTGGGGTAGACTCTCGGGGTGTCTCCAGAAGAGACCCTCAGGGTGAGGGGCAACCAGCCCCCAACATCTCATTTCTAGATGCAGATCGGCTGCAGTGCATGGAAAAAATTCAGGATGGCCCCCACCTTGTGCACATTTCCTCGCAGGACCCGGGCATCCGGGCTTGGCTGCAGCCCCCGTGCCGGTCGAGGATGGGCATGTTATTTCCCACCCCGGCACTGCTTGGAGTGAATGTGGATGCATGGGGAACCTGGGGGGCACAGGAGGGGCTGCTGCAGCGCACCAGTGCGCAGGGGACCGGTGTGTCGGAGAGAGCGTTGCACGGGCATCTGTGTGGGCAGGGGGTGGTTTGTGTGCCCGTGCACTCGGCAGCTGCACCCCTGGGTGCTCCTCCTGGAAAGCCCTGGGGCACTTTGCACGGCACCATATGGCAGACGGGGAGGGGGACGGTGCGGGGCTCTGCAACAGGGATGGGGCTGCCAGGCTCTGCAGCTGGCCCCAATTTGGGAGCTCAAACCCACGCTCCTGTCCTCGTGTCCCTGGCGGGATCAGCTCCGGGCACCCCGTGCCAGCTGCTAAGCCAGCACTGGCGGTGCACCAGCCTCGAGGTCCCACGTGGTGCAAGATTTGCAAGATTTCAGAAAATGCCCCAAATATGTTCCCCCACAGTCTTCTCCAGCTACCACATCTCTGGGAGAAGGAATCCCTCTGCAATCACCAGAGACCGAAAGGTTGGCTGTCTTCGAGATGCTCGGGGCCACCTTGGGTTTCGCCAGATGAGGATTTACCCTGGCTCCCTCCTCCAAACCACACAGGCTCTTGCGGATGGGTGGCAATGCAAATATAACTGGGGGTTTGCAGGGAAAAGCTTGGCACCCTCCCCGGTGCCAGCGCTCCCCTGGGAGCAGCCCCCTGCCAGGATGGCCACCACCCTGGAGCAAGCCCTGGCCTCCAGCATTGCCAACTTCCACGAGCGCTCGGCGAAGGAGGGTGACGAGTACCAGCTAAGCAAGGGCGAGCTGAAGGAGCCGCTCAGCTTCAAGGTGGTGAGCATGGGGACGCCAGGGATGGAGCCCCACCAGCATCCTCACGTCTCTCCCCACTGCTGGGGAAGATGTGGGAGTCAGGGAAGGGCTCGCTCCTCCCTGAAACAGGTCCCCCCCATCTGCCGAAACCTCCCATTGCGGTTGATACCTACCTATGCTGCGGCCGGCGAGCACTGTCCTTGGCCCCGCTGATGCTCTGTGCCAGGAACAACTGGATGAGCGCAGCTTCTGGGTGCTGCTGAAGGACCTGGAGGACAAGGACAACATGATGGACTTCAAGGAGTACATGGTCTTCCTAGACTGCCTCAGCATGTTCTGCAATGACTTCTGTGCTAAGGCTCCTGGCCCTGTCAGTCAGCATCGGGCGCAGCCCGTGGCTCAAATAAAACTGCTGTCACCTCCCCAGCCCCGCTGCGGAGCCTGTTCGTTTGCATTGGGGTCACTGGGATGGGAGCGCTTGGGACTGTCTGTCTTGGGGAGACTGGGGCCACCCAGAAAGCTGGTGGTGTGGGGGACAGTGCAGTGATGGCTTAGGAGGGGACATGGGCTGGCGACCAGCATTCTACGGGGAGCCCCAAAGGATGCCCTGGCCCTTTCCAGTCCCTGCACCCATCCCTTGACCTGTACCTTGGTCCCCAGACTCCCCAGTTGGGCTGGCAGCTCCTCCCAGCAGCACCCAAACCCACCCATCTCCCACTAATGGGATCACACAGCTCGTTAGACAAAAATGAGGCGCGGGCGAAACTACCTTCATGGAGCTGCTGGGAAAGCCTGGAGGCGAGGGGGCTGTGTGGGGCGCTGGGCAGTGCCACCCTGGCCGGGCTATAAATGCCCATCGTGCTCCGGCTGCGGCACCCCGGCTCCTCGCTGCTGCCTGGTCCGCGCTGACCCCTGTGAGTCTCTGCTCCCCTTACCTCGTGCATCGCCCGCTGTGCAGCTTTGCTCTCCAGCTGCAATTCACCCAGCAGTTGCTGCGCCCCGAAAAGCGCCGGGGCTGCAGTTGCCCCTCTGCGGCATCGCGGACCTATTTGGGCAGGGTGGGGGGGGACGGAGCCCCGTTGCCACCCCGAGCCCGCCCTGACCCCATCCCCGGTGCTCTGCCCTCCAGGTGCGCAGGAAGCTGGCGATGGCGTGTCCCCTGGAGCAGGCGCTGGCCACGATGGTCACCACCTTCCACAAGTACTCGGGGAAGGAAGGGGACAAGTACAAACTCAGCAAGGCGGAGCTCAAGGAGTTGCTGAACAAGGAGCTGCCCGTCTTCGGGAGCGTAAGTGGCCGTGGGGCACATCCCTTTGCATCCCTCGGAGGTGCCGAGGCGCAGGCGGGAGGTGTTGTAAGGGCAGGAGAAAACCAGCTTCGGGTCTTTCCACATAACACGGTGCAAAGCGGGGTGAGCCGAGGTGGTCTCTGAATTTCCCCAAAGCGTGCACGATGGATGCAGCCCACGTGCGACACGCTGAGACCTCGTGCTTTAGGGCAAGCCCTGGGGAGAAGGAGGGATGAGAGCAGGAGGACCTGAGCTGGAGCATGCTCAGACCAAAAGGAAACTTGGCTTTCTTATACCCACAGAAATATTTTGATTGGCAAAGAAAATCGCGTTCCGTTTTCAAATTTTTAATCCTTTTTTAACCCCCGCGTCCCTTTCTGGCTTGTGGTTTGAATTGGGAGCGGGGAGGAAAAATTTTTTAGCCAAAAGTTTTCATGACCAAGAGGCATATTTGCCGTAGCCGTGCCAGCGTGCCCCAGGTCACGGGTAAGCCACCTGCATTTCTAAAGGTCACCTCCTTCCAAAGGCAAAGAGAAACCCCCACTTCAAGGCAGGGAGACCAGGGTTTCTACACCCTTCCTTGCAAGCAGCGGGGCTGGATGGGGAAGCACCTCGCTCATCCGTGCACCCTGAAACCTCTTACCCTCACTGTGCTCTCCCCCCTCGCAGAAACAAATGGACGAGGCGGAGTTCAGGAGGCTCATGAACGACCTGGACCACAACAAGGACAGCGAGGTGGACTTTAAGGAGTACGTCTGCTTCCTGGCCTGCATCACCATGGGCTTCAACGAGTTCTTCAAGGACGGCCCCACCAAGCAGCCCCGCAAGAAGTGACCCCCCGCTGCCCACAGCATCGCCACGGGGCTTTCAATAAAAGCTTTTCCAAAGCCTCCGTGTGCATCAGCAGGGTTTTGTGCGCCGTAGCTTAGCGGGCAGCCGGGTGACTCATGCCTTCCTCCAGCTCCGTGGGATTTTCCACGATGCGACTCAGCCCTTGGAGGCATTTTTTGGAAAAGCCTGAGCAAAACAGCTCAGCGCCGCCTCTGAGCAATGTACTCGGACATTCCTCCCCCCCCCCACCCCGAACCACCCTTGCTGGCTCTGGGAGAGGTTCAGTGCACATTTAGCTCAAAACACACGCGCTTCTCCGAGCCCAGCTCGGCTTGTAGGTCGGCATGAGCCGCCCTGGGCAATGCATTGGGTTTGGGGAGGGAAAGCTGGTCCGGAGGAACCAGGCAGCAAGATGCAAGGTCCATGCAAAGCACAAAAGGCAGAGAGTGTCCCCAGTTCCTGCAGAGAAGAGCTGTTTCTGAGCAGCTGGAGAAGACCCTTAGCCCCTTTGGGGTGTGGACAAACCCATGCAGGGGAACAGCGTTGGAGAAGGTCAACCTGAGCCCCCCAGGTTTACCGCGGAGCCATGGGCCTGCAGACAAGCAGCAGTTTCCCAAACACATCAGCCTGTGATACTGGCTGGGAAGCACGGGGCTCACCCCACCTCCGCTTCCCCATAGCGGCAGCAGCTCCCGGCAGGTCTGGGCTAGTTTGCAGAAGGTGCTGCAGCTGCTCTCTAGCTTTCCCCAGCAGCCCCAAAACCCCAGAGAAACCACCCAAGATTCAAAAAGCCTTTACAAAGCCTCTGCATCATTGCATGGCGGAGCAGACCCCTGGCAGAGCCTGTCCCTGAGTCCCCAGGTCCTTCCAGCATCTCCCCACCAGCTCCAAACTTTGCTCTGCCCCTTCCCATGGTCTTTATAAAGAGCCCCTGGGAGCTTCTGCCCCCTCCCAGTAATTTACACCAGTTTGCACTTGCTGACAGGGAGACGAGGTTCAGGCTTGGGGGTTTCTTTTGCCAAAATGGTCCTTAAAGAAACCCCCGACCTGGGGAGATGCCGCATGGGGTTTGGTGGGGTTTTGCATCCCGCTGGGCATCGGAGCAACCCGGAGCCGGCAGCGGGGCTTCATCCCCTGTTTTTCTCTCTCTGATCCCCGCAGCAGTGGGTGCCTTTGTCCCGAGGGGGCTCAGCCAGACTCGGGGACACTTGGGGTATTTGTCAGCCCTTGCACCACGTTGAACAGCTGTCTCGCCCCACGGCAGCGGCTCGCAAGTGGCCGGCTCCTGGCTTTCCCCTGCAGCTCCCTGACACGTGCCCGGGACATGCAGACACCAAAATAGTGCTCCGTTACACAACGGGGCGTTGTGACGCACTGCCCTCGCAGTTAGGAAACAGAAATTGCTTGCAGTCGAGTTAAAAACAGAAAAAAAAACCTCACCCAAACCCAAATCCCAGCACAACAACAAAGCTGCGGACAAACCCCGCTCGGGTTTGCGCGGCTCCAGACAACCCCAGGGATGCTGCCAAAACCACGGTGTGCGGCATCTTGCCCCGCACCGGCATCGCCTGCCCTCGCTGCCAGGGTGGGACGAGGTGCCCACCGCTGCCCTTGCTTCATCCCTTTTCCCCAGGGATTCTCCTCAACCAGGTGGTCTCCATCCAGCCCCGGGGCCACATTTTACTCTTTCTAACGCAAACCAGCCCCCTTGGCAGTGCAGGAGCGGGATGGTTTGGGGGGGCCAGGGCTGCTCCCAGGGTTTCCTCTCCTCCTTTGCCAACCAATGTCCAGACAGGCGCTGGAGCAGCATTGGTGCCTTCCCACCGGGTAGCGAGGGAGGTGTCCCAGGCGGGGCTATAAATGCCGTGGCCTGACGCCGGCTCGCCTCCCGCCCTGCCCGTCCTCGGCTGTTTTGTTTGAGCTGTCGGTGAGTTGTTTTTTTTCCTACGATGCTCTCTTCCCCCTCGTCCTGCTAACCCTCCAGACGTTGCCGATGGTGCCGCAGCCCCATCCGACAGCGGGGTCCCCCTGCAGAGTTTTTCCCCCTGGGGCTGAGCGTGAGGCTGCTGCTGCAGCGAGCCGAAATCGGAGGCTGCATTTCGCCTCCAAGGGCTGGAAAAGCACATGTGGCCCTTCCCTGCCTGGCTCGGGCAGGAGGGGGCTGCTGCCTCCCCCCACTTTCTCCCCTCCGGCATGGCTTTTTTGGGGGTTGCCCAGCCCTGCTGCTAGTGGGAGGGTGAAATTAGGGAGGAAGCAGTGATGCATCCCAGTGCATGCCTGGGAGTCGCTCACCGAACCAGCCTGCACGGTCTGTGGGAGACCGTTGGCCCCCCCGGCACGGGGGTGTCTGGGGACTCCAAACTCTGCTCTCACCCGTTTGTGCTGTTGGTGCCTCCAGGCTTGCTGGCATCCCCCATGGCGTGTCCCCTGGAGCAGGCGCTGGCCGTGATTGTCTCCACCTTCCACAAGTACTCGGGGAAGGAGGGGGACAAGTACAAGCTCAGCAAGCAGGAGCTCAAGGAGATGCTCATGAAGGAGCTGCCCAGCTTCAGCGTAAGTGTGGGGCACGGGGTGCCACGTCCCATGGGCGATGCTGGAACTCAGGGATGTGGCCCTTGATGCAAAACCCCGTTTTAACCCCCCTCTTGCCCCTGGGCAGAGACAAACCAATGAGGCCAGCTTACAGCAGCTCATGGGCCACCTGGACAGCAACAGTGACAACGAGGTGGATTTCCAAGAGTACGTGACCTTCCTGGCCTGCATGGCCATGATGTGCAACGACTTCTTCCAGGACTGCCCCGACAAGATGCCGCGCAAGAAGTGAGCGGGGGGCACCAGCCCTGGGCTGCGCCGCTGCCCCCAGGACCCTCCCGTTGTCTTCCTGATGCTCTTTCAATAAAGGTTTCTTTAAACAAAGTCCTCTGCGTGCTTTGCAATGGGGTTCCTTGCCCCCGGGACAGGGGTGCTGTCACACTGGGGAAGACCCTGTTTCCCTTCCATGTTCGTGTTGCAGGTACCGAATGACGAGTGAGATCAAGGGTGCTTCTGAGCTGGAGCTTACTCTGCCGTAACATGGGCACCGTGTTCCCCGAGCCCTCGTAAACCGCCCGCGGGGCTGATCCCTGCCGGCCACGTTAGCATGAATCAGCGGCAGGCTCTTCCTGGCAGCACCCTGCCCTGCAGCCCCAATAACTGCTTCGCAGCCATGCAAGGCAAGGCAGGAGCTTTTGCAGGGATTAGTGCCTCCGACCTGTGCCGTGATAACAGCGTCGTGTGAGACAACTCTTTTTTTAGCCATAATTATTAAGCTCACACCGGGTCAGCATCTGCCCCCCCACCTGCTGCCCCATGGGGCAGGACCTACGCTGCATTGGGAAGTCACCCAGGACCTTTGTCCCTTCCCCACCCCAAGCGAACCCTCGGGGAGCAGGGTTGCAGTTGCGTTCCTGCTTGGGGTGGGGTTATGGCATGCAGAGGAGTGACTTCCCCCGTACACCCAGCCAGCCCCCCCTGGGCCACCGGCACGGGAGGACTCAGCCCATGGCTATAAATGAGAGGAGCTGCGCAGCCACAGCCCTCTCTTCCCCGCACCGGAGCCTGTCCTGCTCACATCTGTAAGTCTCCATTTCCTCCCTCTGATCCCCTTTTTCCCCCCACTGAACAGCTGCGGCCAAGCTGGGCTTGTGTGCTGGGCTCCAGATGTGCAGCACGACCCTTCCAGATGTCTATGTCCCCCCCCTCCATCCTGCTGGGAGCCAAACCTTCATCAGTCAGCCAAACCTTCATCAGTCAGCTGCGGGCTGCTCCCAGAGGCACCGGCGAGCGGAGATGCCACGAAGGTTTTGCTTTGTCCAGCCCCGGCTTTGCCCCCACCCGGGTTGCCCCCTCCGCCTGCCCTGGGGCTGCATGCAGAAGCGGCCGGGAGCCACTTTTGGGCTGCGCCCCGTGAGTCACCCTGCAGCCACCAGCCCCAGCTGATGCAACACCCCGGGGTGGCATGACTGTGGGGCTGCGGGGCAGCCCCTCGCCCGCTCGGGGCCAGACCCTGGGGGCTGCACTGAGCTGGGTCTGGAGGGGCTTTGCCCCCTCCTGCTCTGCTGGCACCCGGGCAAGCAAGAGGGTTGCAGAGCATCCCCTGGGGTGGAGAGGGAGGGATGCCCTGGGTGCTCCCCACTCCCTGGCCCCAAGGCTGGACCAGCTCCTGGCTGCCCACTGAGCTCCCCTCCATCCCCGTGCTGCCCACAGCCATGGTGTGGACTGGACCTGCACCATAACAAAAACGAGGAAGCAAATTTCCAAGAGTACGTCACCTTTCCGAGGGCCCTGGCCATGATCTACAGCGACGCACTGAAGGAATGCACAGCGTAGAGCTGGGCTGGCCGGAGGGCTGAGGGTTCCTGGGCGCCTTTTGGGGTCATTTTGTAAGGACCTTTTGTAAAGTTTTTTGTAATTTCCTATTGTAAAGTTTTGTTGCTGTGTTTCTGGTAGTTTTTGAACCTTAAATAAATTAAAACCTCACGGACAGCACTGTTTTTTCTCTTGCTGGGGGTGAGCAGGAGGATTCAGCGAGGGGCTGCAGCCGGTGCCCACGTCCCCGCAGAGGGATCCTGTTGGGTGCTGGTGATGCTCTGTCCATCCTCCTGCCCTGGGCTCCCACTCAGGCACCGCACCCTCAGCTTTGCAGGAGCTGTTTTGCCAGGAGACTGGGGTTGAAGCTCATCCCCCTGCTCCCCAAAATTGAGAGCATAGGGGTTGTTCCATGAACCCCAGCTTCTGAGATCCAATGCTTACTCGAGCATCAATATTAGGAAAGAAAAAATATCCATCCCACCAGGCTCAGTGAAACACCCAAGAGCGCAACTGCACCGCACTTACATTCCAGAGGCAGGTGAAGGGGACCCCCCCTACAAGCCCTTGGCCCTTTTTATGCCTGATCTGTGAATATTTGAAGCTGGCATGATGCTGTTCACAGACATCCCAGCCTGCCTGCATCCATCCACACCCCGCCACCGCCCTGCCCTTGGGGCTCTTCTAGCTCCATCCCTGCGGCACCAACACTCCCAGCCCCGCGGCTGCACTCAGCCACGATGCAGATACCAACACCCCACGGCGGCTCTTGCGCCGGAGCGTGGGCTGCCATAGCACGGCAGCCAGACCCCAACGCAGAGGAGCTCCCGATGCGTGGGCACGTGGCTTCCGTGGCATGTTGGGCAGCAAATGGCAGCATGAGGACCCACGGTGCACGCCTGTCCCTCCTTGCCTGCCTCACGGCGCACGCGTGTCTCCTCCCACACCCCACGTGGCACTGGCACATACCTTCACACCTCTGCATGCGTGTCCCATCACGTCTTGCCGACGCTGCACCCATGTCCCGCCGATCAGCCCTGCGTGGCTCCCCCTTCCCGGGGAGGACGCACCCATCTCCCTCCATCATACAACCTGTCCCTTTGTTTCACTCTTTTGCAATTGAGGCTTTTTCTGGCACCAGTTCCTCGTGCTCCTGGATTAGGAGGCTGATGGGGAGATGTTTCATCACTGCTGTCCTTCCCATCTCCTAAAAGCCTTAACGGCTAGCATGGGCTTTTTGCTGTGCCAGTCCCACCAAGCCCAGACTTGGGGTGAAGGGCTTGGGCATCCTGGGGCACAGGCTCCTCACCAGCCCCCCGAGACTGTCTTTCCCCCAAGACACGCAGGGTTTAGCAGCCCGTGCCAGGCACTGGGAACACCACGGGGTCTCCTGCAAGTGGCAGCATCCCCCTAACACTGGGAATAGGCAGCGATTGCCAATGCCCTTGGTTATCATCAGGAAGCAATTACGGCTGCCAGGAAATGCCGCCTCCTAAGACCGGCTGGCAGGTTTCCGGCACCCTGGCGTGCCTGGATTTGTAACGTCTTTCTTGGCTCCCTGGCTAGCTGTTAAGAAATGATTCAGGAGGGATGCTGCTCATGATTTTGGAGAGGTGACTGGGGGGTGGGATGCATTGGCCATCCCCCAGCACCCACGCAGCAGCGTGCCGGGGGCAGACACCACACCTCCAGCCAAATTCAACAGCGTCAGGGCAGATACAGGAGTGATGAACTACACGACCCATTGGGAAAAAAACAGTATCATCCCACTGGAGACCCTCACCCAGCACCTTGTGGGTCATCCGGAAAAATTCCTCTTCCATCATCTCCTCAAAGACCCCCAAACTCTGCAGGAATGTCCCGGCTCCTGGGAAAGCCCCTGCACTGTCAGCGACCCACAATGCTGCCTCCCTGCAAACGTCTCTTTCGGTGTTTCCTTGTTTTGCCCTAACGAGTTTGGCACGTCCCCTCCCTCGTTAAAAGTGGGAGCAGCCAGTTCCTGGAGACAGGCAAGAAATTGCCACCTGGGCGTGCTGCGTAGCCTTGCACAATTCCCAGGGTTATGGCCCCGAAGGAAATTTGAGGGTGTCACAAATCATAGCTCAGGGAGAGTATAAAAGAGACCTTGCCTCCACCACGCTGTCACTGCTCCTGCCCGCTCCTCTCCTCCCGTGCACTGCCGTCCGCAGAAGTCAGCCCCAGTGCTGCTCGTAGGTAAGTAGGTCCTTGCCAAATGGTGGCTTCATGCTGCTGGCAGTGCCACCGGCGTGAGCCCCGACCCTGCCGGGCAGCCAGAGCCTGGCTGGGGCTCCCGGCGGAGAGGCAGGTCCTTCTCCTCCGATGGGGTTTAACATTTTGCTGCCTTCTCTCCCTAGCAAGATGAAAACCGACCTAGAGCTCGCCTTGGAGTGCGCCATCAACGTCTACCACCAATATGCCATTAAGTGGCCCATAGATGACTACCTGAACAAGACGGAGTTCTCGAAGCTGCTGAAGGAAACTGCCAAGCCCTTCCTCAAAAACACCGTGCCGGTAAGAGCTGAGCGTGGCCCAGCTCTCCTAACGCTGGCAAGTGCTCACAGGAGTGGTGGCCTCCTTGGGGTGTGGGGGTTGCCGAGAGCCTCCCAAAGGGAAGGGAGAGTTTTTCTAGGGTTTTCCTGAAACGGTGCAATCCTTGCTGGGCAAGCCTCGTGCCGTAGCTGCAGGCTGGCAGGTTGACCCTGAACCTCTCTGTGCTACGCTGACTCTTTTTCACATTTATCCTGCTGCAGCCTAACACGTCCATCGATGACTACATAAGCAAGCTCTTCGCCAGAGCAGATGGCAACCACGACGGTCGCCTGAAGTTCACCGAGTTCCTGACCACGCTGAATCTTGTAATCATTGATGCCCACAATAGGTCCCACCAGCATCATGAGAGCCACGACCCGCGTCCAGATGCTGGTCATGGTCATGGCCATGACCATGGCCACGATCATGGCCATGGCCATGGTCCCCGCAAGTGAAGTGGTTCCCAGGGTGACTGTGCCCACGGGATTGTGCTCTTCCAGCAGCATCATCCCTTCCATTTGTCCTCAAGCACAGACAAACCCCTAACCAAAGCTTTGTCATCTGCTTCTGCCTATGGCATTGAAATAAAATCTCTTTCTTCAAGCACCAAATGCATTTGTATTATGTGTCCTGTTGTCTCCAGGGAGGATGCAATATGCACCCAGCCCGTGGCTGTGGCGGGTTAAATGCAGATAGAATTGGAGAAGCAATGGGAAAGGGAAGGTGGCATGGGGGGACCCTGCTCCCTGCAGAGCGGGGAGCCAGAACAACAGTGCTTCTGAGTCCCGGCTGAGCTGCGTGGGCTCCCCATCCTGAAGCACATCAGACCCCGGCACGGTCCCACTGCTCAGCAGGTTCCATCCACAGGATGGTTGGCCCCAGCACCCTTCACCTCAGCTGATGGTGGGGTGCATAGCACCCCATCACACTGGGGACGTTCCCGGGTAGGGGCAGCCGGTGGCTGCACTAGAGCATCGTCAGCCCTGGTTCTCCCGGCCCCTCTTTGCACCAGTTCCAGGACGTGCCAGGGGGAAGCACAGCTGGGGGCTGCTTTGCCAGGTGACTACGGAGACACAGCTCTGGACCTGCGGGTGCAGCATCCTAGGGGTGTGTGCAATGCTTTTGCAACCCGCAAAGCAACCAGCGCTTATCTTGCAAGCCCTGACACAGCAAAGAATGAGGCCAAGGGGCTCCAGAGAGCCGGTGGTAACTCTGCAAAATAAAGTTGGATGTTTTTGATAGTGTGAGGCAACAGCCCCCCAAGTCACAGCACATTTACAAGCCATGGTGGGCTCCTGGGGAGCGGATACACGAGCAGAAAAGAGCTCCTGTATCTGCCAGTGACTGTGCACTGAGTGGGAAACCCTCAGGCTCAGGAGGCTCCAACATTAGCTGAAAACAGAAGCCTGTCCCATGTGAAACCAAGCCGCGATAGGAAGCATGGGGCTATTGTGTGGTTATTTGCACTCAATGACACAGGTGATCACTCTCTGGCTCCACAATTTTGCCCTTGTCACCCAGAGGCAGACATTATTCACTGTCCTGCCGGCGCACGCGGGTGTCACTTGGGCAACAGGAGCTGCCTCACCCGCAGGTTTTGGGGAGCACAGCTGGGAAAGAGGGGAATTCAGAGCCCACAGGTCTGTCTGCACGGGGACTATGCAAGTGCACAGGGCAAAAACCAGCCTTGGCTGACGCCTTGCAAGGCCAGCTGGGGAATGAGGATACAATTTTGGATTGTCAACAGTCCCTAATGAGTAGAGCAGGAAAACAAAAAAAGCAATAAAGTGAGTCAGGAATACAAGAATAAAACTCACGCAACAGTTCTTGATACTGCCCACGGGACGTGAAGAAGCATCCTCAAACAGGAATGGTTACCCTTTTGTTCCTCTGTTCCTACCCTCTTCCTGGAATCTACTGTCTTATTTTTACATCTTTTTATAGTCTCTTCATTCTTCTAGTACCTGTTCTGCTAACGCAAGATGGGTGACAGAGGTGACTGTTGCAAAACACTTGTAGTTAATACTCCAGTCAGTAAAGACCCTGATGTCAGATTTTCTTCTTGTTTTACGCCCAGTTTCCTCCACAAAGTTTCTGGAGCAAGAGGAAAGGTCTGGTACAAGCGACATGAAAATAGAAAGTAATGGAAAATACTCCAGAAAACAATTTATTAAAAGGTGGATGCTGCCTTCATCTTTGCTAGGTTCAACCAGTATTCTAGAAAACAGAGATCTCATTAAAAATGACCAAGGGACAAAGTTATCCATGTCTCTCTGAAACAGCTCATCTTTATTCTACACCGGTGTGAGAGCACGCAAAATTTTCAGCACATTGCAAAACTTGCAAAGTTTTGGCAAGTTCTGCCAAGACGAACTTGCCCTTTACACTCCCATTGGGGTCTGACAGTACATCCAGTGTTTTTCCCATTCTTTGCCCAGCACATGAGCAGCTCAGCCCTGTCGGAGGCAACAGTGGGGTGGAAGGACAGCATTTCCAAAGCCCGGTGGGTGCAACCAGGAACTATGTGCAGAGGTATGAGACGGGGAGGGGTTCAGAAGTTCCCACCTTGCAATTTCCAGGTACGGGAAACGCTAACTCAAGCTGTTGCTTGCAGCAGGTGTGTCACCATCTCTGATGAAAGAGGATCTCAGACGTGTATAAAAGGGCTGCCCAGGCTCTTGGATCACTGCAACAGACCCATCCTCTGCAAACCCTTCTTGGAGACAAGGGTAAGTACCACTGGAATGGTTCTTGCAGGAAATAAGATGAGGGAGAAGTGATTTTGAATATCCCTTCATGCCATGCCTGTTTTATTCCAGGGTGATGCTTTCTACTTGGGCCAGGGTAGGAGGCTGGTTTTGGCTACAACAAGACAACTATAAATTAATGGCATTTCTGTGCCATCTTTAGTGTAGGTGTAATTGTTTCTACTGGCAAGGAGAGCGCCCTTTGGGGGTGGCACCTGCACGGTGGCACCCATCAGAGAGCAGGGTCTCTGTGCTCAGTGTCTGCGGTGATAAGGGTTTGCAGCCCAAAGAGGAGAGGGAGATTCACAGAGAGAGGAGGAGGAGGTGGTCAGGCAGAGGCTGCAATGGAGCCCGTACCTGAACTGTGCTCCCTGCCTTAAAGTCATCCTTGCTGTCAGTGGCACAGTACAGATACACGACTACAGCCTGATGGCTTTGTCTAACTTGCCTGATAAATGCCTCAGGTCACTAAGAACAAGCCTCTTCTTAGGCACAGCTAAAATTAGAGGTGGTTGGGCGATGCTGTAAAACAGCAATATTCCTAAAACCACTTATTACCTGCTTAGTGCCGAGGAGCCGCCGACCGCCCCCAGGCACACTGGGCACTGCCGGCTTGCTCAGCCCCGGTGAGATGAGGCTCCTGGTGCAGATCTGCTGCTATGCTGGGGAGGTGCAGCACAACTCTCCTTAGGGTGCCTGGGGTGGGGACCAAGAGCATGGCATGGGGTGCCTGATTTTTGATGCCTCTCACAGCTTTGAGGTCTCTCCATGCAGTTTCTGCAGGTACCTCAAGAGCATAGCCATGTCTGCTAGCACCCACACCGCAACCACCCTTCCCGAGACTCGGCAGTTCCCTGGAAACTGCACGCTGGAGATGTCCCTGAAAAAAATTGTGGATGTCTACCACCGTTACAGCACCCGGGAGGGCAAGGATGACCTCCTCAACTTCAACGACTTCAAGACGCTGCTGACTGAGCAGGCACCGACCTTCCTGCAAGCTTGTGTGAGTGCCACAGGACTGGTGGGATGCTCTCCTCGGAGGGGTTGTGGGGGGCGATGAGGCTGAGGTTGCCTCCAGGGATGCTCCTGGGGGAATGGGATGCAGTCCTCACCATGGCTGTGGTCCACAGAGTGGGTTTCTGTGATCAGACCCAGCTTGCCCATGTGCTGTGGGGGCACCTGTACTCATCCCTCCTGCCACTGCAGCAGTACGGAGCAGCCAAAGGGGTTTGGGACAAGAGCCTGTCTGTCTGGGGTTTTAACTAGGGGCTAACTGCAAGGTAGGAGAGGGTCACAACGATCCTGCAGCTTCCAAACACTTCCCAGGGCATGCAAGAATAAAACTGGCTCGGTTTCCATGGGTGGGTGTGCAGCCCAGGGAGGAGGCATGCTAACACATGTCCTGTCCCCCAATTTCAGGGCAGAGGCCATCAGGACTACCTGAAGGAGCTCTTCAAAGAGACCGACTTAAATAAGGACAGAGAGCTGACTTTCGAAGAGTTCACCATCGTCTTGGCCAAGCTGACCGATGATGCCCATCGCATCATCCACAAGGATGACCGCTGTACACCAGACAAGGATTAAGTCTCAACGCACGACCCACGAAAAACTCAGAGGGGGTTGCTTATAGGAATTGGGCTCTAGCTGCTTTCTGTTTGCTTGGATCACTCATGCTTGTGAGGCAATAAAGCATCACTTGAAGTTCACTGAGTCCTTCCTATCTCACCACTCCCTTTTGCATCCATCTCATGGCTGGGGAGGGTGAGCACGAAACAGCAGCAAATGCATGGTGCTGCTGGAGCTGCGGGATAAAACCTAGCTTAAATGAGGCACCCCAAAAACCCATAAAGGAAGAGGCTTATGATTGAGATGCGGTGACTGGGGGAGAGCTGTATTGCTCAGTGTCTGTTCTAAGCCGAGAAGGCTGGAGCAATGGGCTAGGAGGGTATTAATGGCCAGAAGACCAGCGCTACACACTGCCTGAGCTCTGCAAGGGTTTTAACCATCAGCTGCAACATATATCACTTGTATTAGAGGTTCTCCTGGCAGAGGAAGTTTTCTGCATAGTCTGGGAAGAGCAGAGCCAGCCTAGCTTGGGAAAGCACCTCTTGTTTTGCCCATCCTCATACAGCTTTTTCCCCTTGGCCATGCCAAGTGCATCCTCTGGATGCGGAATCACCCATGAGGAGGAAAAATGCATTAATACCCATGACAACAGCAGTTCACAACAGAACACAGCCTTTACTTACCACAAGAACATACCAGGGTGCTCTTAGTAACTTCTGGGTGTATTTTTCCCCCCTATCCGTATATATAGCTTCTAGTCTGTGGGAAATTCCGAGATTTAAAATTTTCTCCCTAAATCCCAATGAAAGCTTAAATTTCAGAGTTTTCCCACACAGTCAGGTCATCTGGAGCGCTCCCTCCCAACCCTGCTGAATCACTTGCTACCCAGCCAAGAAGAAATGCTTGGATAATTTCCATCTGAGTTTTCCACCAGTAGAATATTCTCACCAAAACCCTGACAGGTTCCAGCAGGGCACAAGGATCTTGTCCCTGGCTGAGCCGTCTGGAAAGTGTCTTGCAGCACCAAAAAAACATGTCTGGGTACTAAATACTCTGCAATCCATCTTTTTTCCTCACCTAACACTCGGGTACCACCACTCCATGGGGCTGAGCAGGCAGCTGCCTCACCACAAGCGAAAGCAACGCTTCGCATGTTGCAGCAGAGGCAGGAAGGGCAAATGCAATGGCCAGATCCAGCCCTGCAACCTGTCAGAGCTCCAGGAGGGCTTGGAGAGGGTCCAGTACCCTGCAGCAGTTGTGCCATGCCCGTGCGGGCAGCAGAGCTGGCTCTTAGCTCCCTTTGGGCTGGACCAAGGTGGTGCCTGCCAAGCAGCTGAGTTTGTAGCTGTTGGATATGGCTGAGACATATGTGAATGCCTTTTGGCTCGAGCTAAAGGACTGGGAAATCCTTTCCACGGTGGCTCCAGGATGGGAAAACCTCTAGGCTGCCCCAGCTCTTGTGGTGGCTGCTCATGCCAGGTCGCAGCTGGAGCATCGCTGGTCTGATGGTGCTCAAAGCCGCTCAGGAGCCAGGGCTCAGAGCGTGTCCCCTGGCTCCCCCAAGCTAAAACCATGTCTAGCAACCAAAACATGTGTCCTATCCTGGTCCTGGGCTAAAATCTGCTGTGAAACACAGCAAACCACATAGTGACAAATGCTGCTGTGCTCTTTTCCCGCATCAGCCAGCCACTTGCCTGTAAATGTATATTTTGAGAGAGTTTCACAATGATTGTCAAGCATGGGGTGCCCTGCCAGGGCTCAGGTCCTCAGGGCACGACCAACCCAAGTGACCTCAAACCAGATCTTTCACTTGCCATGGCTATCAGGCTGCACACGCTGCCTGACGCCTGCTTCTCTCTCCTTTCCCTCGGCAGCTCCCGCAAGCAGATGCTTGCTCAACCCCGGTGGCCTTGGGGCCAGGATTGCAGCTTGCTACAGCAACTTTGGCATGGCTTACAGGCACGGCTGGGCGGGTGGCTCCCCTTGCAAGGAGACCTGGAGAGCCAGGCAAAAAGTTGTGCTAGCATATGTTCCTTTGATGCTAAGTGATACCCAGGCTCCCTGGTCACCTTAGTGACAGCACTGGCATTTAAAAACCAAATACTGGGGGTCTCATCCCTGCTGGTGTGCCCTGGTGGGCACATCTGAGGGTCTCACCACCATCCCTCTCTGGAAATCCCTGTCCCATTCCATACCCTGTAATCCATCCTTACCCTTCCCCACCTCCAGGATGATAAAATGACCAAAAGTACGGTTTCCTGAAATTGCTACAAAATTCTGCAACTGAGCGGATGGTCCCTGACACCCGGTTGTGAAACGCCCCGGCCCTTCTCCAGCAGTTCCGCGCATCGAAGCACTCCTGTTGTGAAATGCAGTGCACCCCCACCAGTGAGGGCTGGGGTCCGGGTGGTCACTGCGTGTGGACCAGGGCTGCGTCCCCGAGCAGCTTCCTGCACGGTGCTGCCCTGCGTCAGCTCATCTGGAGCTCCTGGAGCTTGCCCCAGGCCTGTCCATGGCCCCGTTTTGGCCTCCCCTTTGTGTCCGAGATTAGCATCACGTTCGGCAGGTTAAACAAACCCCCAAACAAGTCAGCTGAATCAGCAGGCAGAGCATTTTAATGAAGAAGCACT
The DNA here is from genome assembly GCF_030936135.1 of Gavia stellata. NCBI lineage: Eukaryota > Metazoa > Chordata > Aves > Gaviiformes > Gaviidae > Gavia > Gavia stellata. The sequence continues at coordinate 1,441,912 of NC_082626.1, forward strand.
GGAAAATCTCGTTTTGCTCCTGATCTTAGCTGCTCTGAGCCAAAGTGCCTGCACTGGGTCTCTGCAACACTGAGAAACAACAAAATGATGCCACAAAGTCAGGACACAGTCCTAAAAAGCAAAAATACACCTTTCGGCCACGCCTGGTCTCCACAGCTCAGAGCATACCTTGGGTGGGGAGAAACCACCCTTGGCACAGGCTGTTGCTAATCCGAGGAGATTAAATGGAGTTCCTGGAGCCCCACCAGGTTGGGAACCTGCCCCGTATTATTTGTCTTTCATAAAGAGCTGCTTGCTGCAGGCAGGGGATGGTTCCCCAGTGCTGGGGCACTGCCCTCAGCACCAGCTCTGTCCCTTGTCCCCGTGTCACACAGGCAATCCTGGTCATGGTGTCAGCGCTGGGCTGTGTGAAGCAATGGGACAGTGGGGTGCTTTTGGGTGCACACGACCATGTGGGGCTCACCTGCACCAGGTCTGCAAGGATGGGGATGCTACAGGGCCAAGCAGTGCTGGCTCACTGGAGAAGTGCAGGCATGATGCTGTGGGTCCCCTTTGTCTCGTGGCACAAAAAGACACCCCTCTAGAGGAGAATAAAACAGGAGATATTGAAGAAGCCAAGGGAATGGACTTCTGGCAAGAGCTGATGGAGAACTGCAGCCCCAATAGCCAGCTGGAGGGGACCCAGCTGTGGTGACATGGCCATGCCCTGGCCACCTCCCGGCCACCCAGCCAGAGTACGTGACACACCAAGCTTGCGGGAAAAGCCGCAGAGACTCCTTTTACGGAACTACCCCGGAGCCTTAAGCAATGCACAAGTATGTCATGAAGATGGACTGGAATTGGATGAAACAGAGACATTTCACAACCGGTGGAGTGGCACAGGGGGACGGCCAGGCTATAAGAGATGCTGCACTTGGGACCAGCCCCACTCCAGCCCGAGTGGATCTCGCTACTTTGTCAAGATGAGCAAGGCAAGTCCAATGGTGACATGGGCATTTAAGGTCTCCATGCTCTTTTCCAGGTGCCAGTTGGGCCATCGGAGGTGCAAGGACCTTCGGGGAGCCTCTCCCCACCATGCGAGCTGCCATCCGTTGCTGGCAGAGGATAACCATCTCCACTCAGGCTCATCTGAGCACAACCCACAAGGAGAGATGTCTCTTTCTGGAAGAGGTTCCCCACAGCACAGCCCGACCACTGAAGGGGCTTCTGGACATCGGATCTCACACTCTGTATCTCTACAGAGGTTTTTGCAGTGCCACCAGCTATTTTGGGACCCTTGCTCCAACAGCGCCTGACTTACAGAAGGCACATTTTGGAGGGGGGGGGGGAGGGAATCAGCTCTCGGCTATTATCTGTAGTTGCACATCCCAGAGCAGAAGCAGGCGAAGGCTGCAATCCCCTTCAGTCTCCTTTGGCTTGTAGATAAGCGAAAACTCACCCCAAACAGCTCAATTTATCCACAAAAAGAGAATGGCTGAACAAAACCAGGATGTCTCCTCATCTAGCATGAAGCAGGTGGCTGCAGTGGAGCCTCGCTGGTTCACATCAGGCTTCATCTATTGCAGCTCCTGACATTCCTCAAGTGTAATCGTTTCTCTTCCAGACCACCCAGACCCAGGAACAGCTCTCCGAGCTGGAGAAGGCCATGGATGTCATTATTGATGTCTTCCACCAGTACTCGAGACGGGAGGGGGACATAGACACCCTGACCAAGAAGGAGCTGAAGCTCCTGATTGACAAGCAGCTTGTGAACTACCTGAAGGTGAGTGGAGTCAAAGCAGGGTTTCTCATGGCCCACATGGGGAGGGAGCCAGGCTGGACCCCATTGCCTGAATAGCTCCAGGATCTGGATTCACCCCCTTCCCACCCTCCTCTCCTGCCCAGACCCTCCCTGTCCAACTGCCACTTTCCAGACGTGCTCCATAAAGACAGATGAAGGGAACCCACACGGGTCTGGGTGAACCTGCAGCCAGATATTTACCTTCATCACCTTATCTGCAAAAATCAGGATCATATTGCCCAAGAGTTTCTTTGCTATCTAGGAACAACGATGTCAGAAATACCAGCCAAAAAGCCCTTTTTTTTGTAACTCACTTTGCTAAAGCAGAAGGTAAAATGTTTTTAATCCAACACGCTGAAGGAGAGGTTTGTGGCTGACATAACACTGTTGCCTTCATTGGTCTCCACGTTGCACAGTGTTCTTGCAGCGATGCCAGCCTGTTGCTCTCCGATTGCTTGATCGCCGTGGGTGTACCCCATTGCTGTACCCAAGCAATGGGTGCTGATGGCACAAGGGTGGAACCACTCATAGCACCAGGCTATTGGGGACCTGGCACCTGTGAGGGTCCCAGCAAGGCCACGGCAAGGCTTGAGCTGTGAATGATGAGACTTTGCCCTCACTCTGTCCCTTCCTTTGCAGCACGTGAGAAACAAGACCACCATTGATGAAATCATGAAGGACCTTGATGTCAACAAGGATGCGCAGATCAGCTTCTCCGAGATGATGCTGCTGGTCACCCGCGTGACCATTGCCACCCATGAACACCTCCACGATGTCGAGGACCAGCAGCAGCAACACAAACACCAGCACCACCACCACTGAGGTGGGCTGTGGTCCCCAGCCAAAGGCACCCATGCAGTGCTTGCAGCCCCTGGCTTTCTCCCCTCCATCCCTCTCTGCCCACCTCCCTCCTTTCCTTCCTTCCTTCAAGTTTGATGGTTTTGCTGCCAAATAAAGATTTGCCCTGAGACTGTCAAAGCTCTTCTGTGTGTCTGTGTGGGTTTTCCTTGAGGCACGTCCTGCACCTTGCTCTCTCCCAGCATGGCTTTAAACCAGGCAAACCCACCTTGGGAGACAGGCTGCAGGTTTTCAGGGGCGAGGTGGACGCTGGGGAGAGCAGGGTTCATTGCAGCGCGTGCTCACAATACTTCTTACATTATAATGTGCTCCATCAGTCAGGGAAAGCAGTATAGTTTGACGGGTCTTTGCATTTCCAACTAGAAAAAAAGCCCTCGGACAAAACCTAGGAAAAACCACTCTGCCTGTCTCCTAAGACTGAGTTATGGTGGTAGGCAAGAGCTGGAAGGATGGGGATGGATGAGCACTCTTTTCTGGAGGAGCACCCTTTTTAGGGCATTTTTACTCTACAGGGCCCTGGCATGGGGCTGGAAGGGAGTTTAGTTTTAGCACTACAGCCAGCAGCGAGGTCCAGCTGCTGGGTTTTGTGTGGATAAGAACTGAGACCAACCCCAACTCCTGAGTTTGCACTAAGGAGGTGTCCATTATTAATAGCTGCTTTCCAGAGTGGGTGGCTGGAAATGCCTACGATGCTGCTGAGCAGCCTCCCACCATGCATGCTTAGACCCCGGCTACTGATTTGCAAACGTCTTTTAGAGAGGGGGAAAAAGGAACAGTTGTGATTTCCTAAGGGTGAGTCAAAGCCCTGAAATCGCCCTGCTCTGAAGGAACCTGCCCCAAGCTTCCCCAAACCAGCAGCACTGAAGCAAGCCCCCTGGTTAGCACAAGACTGCCGCAAGTTTGCCTCACCGCTGCTGGCCAGGTTGCTTCAGCTTCCTTTGGAGTCAATTTTGACATCTGAAGTGTCAAACACCTTCTTACAAGGTAAAAATCTGCTGCGGGGACCAGAGTTCGCTCAGCTCTGCCTGAGCCTGCACAGAGTGGCAGGTCCCCTCTGGAGCCAGATCCTGCACCCAACACTCAATCTTGCACCCCAAAATGGGTCATGCACCCCATCCTACAGCACTTTAGGGTCTCTGGAGCAGGTAAGAGCCCCACACTCAAGGAAGAGAGTGGAGCTGGTTCATTGCCATCACCCTGCCAGGGCAGAAGCACATCACTGCCAAGAACTAAGCTGTCCCCAGGGCTGGCCTGCAAGGACATGCCGCGCTTTCAGGACGAGGGTGGTTCAGGTCCCATTTGCAGCAGGATCAACTTTTCAGGAGCTCAACACCCTGCTGGTGGGCAGTCAGCCCTTCTGTTCTCTGCAGCAGAGGGGTCTCTCTGTGCAGGGGCTAAGCACGCAAATCTGGGTGCTGGGGGCACCCACAAACCACCCTGGGACCTTCCCCCAGGATCCAGGCAGGAACAAGCCTCAAAGCTCTCGGTGCTGATGCAACAGGATATTTGCCAACGCAGCGGGACTTTACGTTCCCCTGAAACCCGGGGTGCAGGGCTCCTGTTGTGTCACCCACCAGGGCTGTTGGACCATCACACCAGAGGTGGTGAAGAACAAGCCACCACACACCCTGAGCGCAGCAGGACCAGGACACCAATGCAGGGCTGCGAGCATGCAGATGCAATCACCAGGTCCTCCCATAACAACAGAGCGGTCCCCAAATCCATATGCACCCTTTCACCCCAACACAGCTCACAGCTCCAGAACAGAGGAGACACCAAAGCAACGCAAGCAAGACGGTGCTGGATACACCCCAACGGCGCTGTATCCCATGCTGCAGAGGCGTGCTTGCTCAGGCTGATGGGCAAGGTGCTCTGCTGCCCACAGCTGTGCTGCCCGTTTGGGGATGGGGATGGCACCCGGGTTCCTCCAGCCCTGCTGCCCCAGGAGCAGTTCTCCAGCAGCACGAAGCAGGAGGGGGGCAGCCCCCAGCCCTACCTGCCTTCACCCCCAGGTTAGAAGGCAGGATTTGGCCTCTGCAAGCTGAGGACCAGGCTCCTGCTGCCACCTGGTGGCATGTGCCACTGAGGCTGTTGGGGTGGCCACCAGCCCCAGAGCAACCTGGGGAGGCCGTGGTCCTGCCTGGCTCCCCAGGATTGCACCCCAGGGGCACAGCGCACAGAGCCCCATCCTGTGACCCCCTTTTCATCACATCCCCTATTTGTACACCACCAGTGCCGTTCGCAATAAGTAGGATTATTCTGATTTACGTGTCAGAAACAAAAAATGAATTTTTGGGCTAAGCTAGCGTCATGAGGGCATGCACCAATTTGGAAACACCCAAAACTCCTCTCTCACACCTCCCCAGCTCAAGCCACCACAGAGTTTTGCTGGTAAGGGCTCCTTTCTTTCTCAAGACTATCACATCAGCTCTTCTTACCTGTGTCCCACAGGGAGCAGGTGAAGGGAGAAGCACTGCAGTTCCTCCAGGGTACAGCTCAAAGCAGCAGGCAAACAGTGGACACAGGGAAATGCTAAATCCTCCTCCTTTCCCTGTTTGGGGGGTTGTAGCCCACATCCCTCTCCCTAAGCTTTGCCCCAGTGAGGCGCAGTGTCATCAGCTTGCATCCGTACCCTGCCAAGGGTCCCAGCCTAAGGACTATGTCTCCCCCAAGTGCCACCCTGTCCTGTCCCATCAAAATAGCCTCAGGGTGGCCCTGCCAGCTCCTCACACTGCTGACCCCCTCCCAAAGCTCCCAGGCTGGAGAAAAGAGGCTGAAACCTCCAGGGCTGGGTTTTATGAATGACTCTGTAACGAGGGGATGTGATCCAGCTGGGGCTGAGCTGTGCCTCCCAGCTGGGACCCAGCTCAGCCCCAGCATTCCCATCCTGCCTGGTCCCCCTTCCCACCACGGACCCCCTCCACCCACTGTTGACCTCCTTCACCTGCTGCAGACCCCCTTCACCCCCCACAGACCCCTCCACGCAGGGTGAGCAGCCCGGTGGCTGACAGAGGAAGGGTTGCGCAATGCCCAGCGCTGTGGCAATTTGGGACTTGGATGCACCATGCGCGTCGCATTCGTTATCGGTCTAGAGACGCCGATAGGGATGAGCCACAGTGGGGTAAAACTGGTTGGTCCTGGGGTGCCGGTGAGGCCCGTGGCCAGGAGCCGACCTGCTGTCGTGGGCAAACCCGCGCCCAGAGCCCAGCAAAGCCAGCTTGACGCTACTGTGGATGGGGACGTGCTGCCACGGGATGGCACCGTGGTGGCAGCAGGCTCAGAGGGAGTAGCCGGCAGAAGGGACTGGCTCAGGGTGATTCAGAGCAATTTTCCTCCTAATTCCCCTCATTCCCCAGGCGGACGTGTTCTAATCGGGGTGGCAGCGGTGGAGGGAGGAGTACAGCGGTTGTAGGTGCCATTGCCATGCGTTGCCCTCCCATCCTCGTCCGCAAGCGCTTCCTGCCTGGTGCAGTGGCTTCCGCACCACCATGCCTGGCCACCCCCCAGCATCCCTGGTCCTGGGGTCCTTCCCATGCCTGGGCATGTGATGTTCCCATGGCACTGATGCTCTTCCAAGATCTTTCATGCAGACACAGGGACCTGCCAACATAAAGCCCGAGCACTTGGCCGTCAGCATGACTCCAGCCATTGAGAAAACACACCTTTGCCTGCATCTCCATCAAGGGCATGGCGGGAGCAGCAGGCACTCTGGCTCATGGGAGAAACGTCGTGGGGATGTTGGTGTCTCTGTGGGGTTTGTGCTAAGCAACGTGGCAAAGCTATACCCCAAAAGGTGGCAGGGTAAATTGGGCTGCTGTCTGTGCCCAGTTGCCTGGCCATCCCCAATATAGCCCCGGAGCGAGTCCCCCAGGGCTGGGGCTCTCCCAAAAGCTCCAGCTCCAGGGGACCATAAGCTGCGAGAGCAGCCCCTGGGCTGATCCGGCTTCCACCGGAAGCATCCGTGTGCCGGGCAGCCCTTGCTGCAAAGGGCCTGCAGTGACTTGCTGCCTCTCGCCTCACTGTGCCAGGGTAAAATTTAGCTCTAGACCATGGTCTGCATCTCATTTACAACCCACTTAATTGCAGAGATGTCTTGTGCCGCGCTGGCGGTGTCAGCAGTGGTAAGTGGGCGGCACAGGTTGGCTCCAGCAACCCCTCCTCTCCCAAACACGTTACTATGAACCCGGCCCTGCAAACGCCGCCTGGGAAGATTGATGCAGAGCATGATCTCATCTGGCTTCGTACCGTATCTGGCAATCTTGGGATGGTGCCTGAGCCTTTAATGAAAGCTGGCACACCCTTCATAGCAGGGAGGGCTTGTTACACCCCCTTTCCAGGTGAGCAAACCTGGGGTCATTGACTTCTCTGAGACCACACAGAGAATCGGCCGAGAGCCAGGCGTCCTGCCCTGGCTGCCTCGCTGCAGCATCCCCGCAGTTCCTGTGCTTTTTGTTCTTTCCCCGGGAGCCCTGGGGCAGCCTGGCCCCATGCACAGCTTGATGTGCTTCATTGGGGCTGAAATGCAGCCTGGCCCCATGCATGGCTCGGTTTGCTCGGTCAGGGCTGAAATGCAGCCTGGCACCAAAGGCGTGCTGCTGGCACGGGCGGTGGCTGTCCCTGTCCCATCAAGATGCGTAGTAAGTGACTCTCCCACAGGAGGGAGCTCATCACCCCGTTGGCCATGGCCACCCGGACCGGCGTCACCCCGCGTCCCCACACTGCCGTCACTCTTGGGAGCAGGCTGCCCTGTTTGAAAAGCGGCTCAGTGCTCTTACTCCTTTCTTGCAGAAGAACCACAGCTCTGCTGCCGTTGTCCGAACTGGACAAACGTGAATGCAGCCTGGGCCCAGTGGCAGCCCACACGAGATGTGTGGGACAGCCTCAAAAACAAGATTAAAACCACCTTTTCTGCAGGAAGTTTTTTTGTCTATGACATTTTCTAGAGCTTCGGCACTGCAAAGCCCCACGAACTCACAAACCACCTTGGTTGTAAAGGAAAAAAACCCTTTTGGGGGACACTAAATGCAAACTTTCATATATGAAGAGAACCTCTTCTTAGCTTTTCTTTTTGATCCAAGGTGATGTCCCCAGTGCAAACCCCTGTGCAAACCCCTACGCTCCCCGCTCGGGTCCTTGAGCAACGCCCGCGGAGAGCAGAGCTGCATGCTGACCTACATACATCTTTCCCAGGTATGCTGGTAAACATCCTCCCCGGGGAAGGATAATGAGGGAGCCTCCCTGGGAAGTGCAGCAATGCGGAGAGACAGCCAGAGAACAGGACTGACCGGAAGAAATCCTCACCCTCCACCCACTCGCTCCCCGGCAGCCTGCAAGGAGCTTGCACAGAGCTGCTCCCACCAGTCCGATCTGCGCCCGTCGGCTGGTTGATGCAGGTGAGCAGGGTGAGTCTCCGCCGTTTCTTTTTGTACTTGAAATGAGCTTTTATGTTTTCAGGGTCATTTTGCAACCGGTCCTTCCCAGCAGGGCTCGGGGCAGCAGGGACTAAAGACACAAGCACAGGGTTAGCTGCCTGGACTCCCTCCGCCCAGCCCCGAGCGCAGCGGGCGTGTAGACACGGCACTTTCCTTAGCTGCAAGAGCTGATTCATTCAACCCGACAAGCGCCTGAGATGGCTACAGGGAGCTTCGTCCTTTTAATTTAAGCAGGGAGTGGGAAAGTGGAGAAATGAAGTGAATTAAGGTGAAAAGTCCCGCGAGTAGCCAGGGCGGTGGGCAGCCCAGCTTTCAGCACGCAGCAAAGGGATGTTTCTTTTTACCTCCGGCAAAGAAATTTAGAAAGGCTGGAATTGAACTGAATTAAGTTTTGAGTTATTGGAAGGGAACGCAGGGGTTTTCCTGTGGGCAGAGCTGCCCCTGCCACCTTGCTGTTTCCTCAAGTTTTGCTCCTTTCCAGGACTGGAGACATGTCTAAGTTCATTAAAGCCATCACTGACATGATGGAGAGTTACCAGGGCAATGCCAGGAAGGGAAAGAAAACTGAGCCTTTCAGTAGAAGTGAGTTCAAGAAGCTGATCCAGCAGGAGTTTGCTCCTGTCAAGGTAACTGTATGGGCTCGAGGGTGCAAAGACGGATGGGAAAGGTGCTGGGGTGATATTTAGGGGTGGTCGGGGTAATGAGGGGTCCTGCAACACCCACCCCACATGCAGGGTTGGAATTGCATCTCTCCAATCTTTGATTTTTCCTGGGGTTGAGCATCGCGGGCAATATCCTTGGGTTTGTATTGCAAGGCAGCAAAGCTCCTGCACACCCCTCCCAGTCCTGCTGTCCCATTTTCCTGCAGGGAAGGGGAGGTCGAGGGTGTGGAAGGGGTCCCTGGTCCCGCCGTGCCTCTATTTCCTCCCTGGGCAACTCCAGGTGTAATACCACGCTATGAAACCTTACCGTTGGACTCTGTGCAGCCTCTGCTGCCTGCTGCGACTATCCTTTTCATTGCATTGCCCTTGCAATAAGGGGACCCAGCCCTCACTTCACCACCTTGCCCCTTTGGGAAGGTCTGATGGCCTCTGTCCTCTCAGAAGTCACCCACCAGCAAGTACAGATACATCACCAGCCTGCCGGATTCGGACACTGAGCCCATGAACAAGAAGGAGAGGGGCTCTGCCAAACCCTGTGTGTACTGAAGGGCAGCTGCCGCTGCTCTTGGGGCACGGAGACGAAGAGGTAAGGGAGAGCTCAGGGAGCGCTGCAAGCAGGTGAAGCTCCCGGGCAGCATTTGCATTGCCTCGTTAGGCAGGGACGGATCCTTCCTCGGGGCCAGCGTCACCCTGAGATGGTGCATGGCTCCCCAGGTCTGCTTTAACCCTTGTGGTTGTCCCAGCAAGCACAATCCATTGGGGATGATGGGATGGAGCCAGGAGCTGAGCTCCAGCTCTGTGGGGACCCAGAGAGTATTTAATCAACTCTGATAACTCCAATAAAATTGCCTGTTGCTAATCGGGCACAAGCTTAGTGCAAAGCAGAGGTATTGCAGGGCGGGTGGTGGGGAAATGGGGGCTGGCAGGGAGGGATGCCGGCCTCGGCAGGGCTTTGGAGCGGTCGCCAATGAACTCCCCCACGGGTTTTCTTCCGTCTCCTGTAGATCCCTGAACTGCCCCATAGGCGAAGGACAGAGGCGCCAGCAACGTGTGGGCACGGTATGATCACACCTCCTGCCCTTTCTGGCTCTCTTTGCTCCTCTGGTGCAGGCAACACCGGCCCTTGCACCAGTGGTGCCGGGGGAGATGTGAAGACCGTGCTCCGCTCCACGTATTACCTCCATGAGGCAAAAATAACCCCAGGTCTCTTGTTTTGTCCTGATGCTCCAAGGGTGTCTCTTTGGGGTGCTTTGCAAATGCAGCTTGAAGGCTGGGGGTGGGTGGGTGGGAGCAGATTTGCTGTTTTCTTCTTATAGCCACAGCGGCAGAGCAAGAGCTGACGTATCAACCCCTTCCTCCATGAGCTCCTTTGGTTTTTAATGGGTAGAAAGTGAAAAATCACTAGTCAATAGGGCTGGAATGAGCCATGCAATTAGTTGACTTAGGCTGTACAGTAATAATGAATAAAGAGTGGCAATTCTTCAGGGAAAATTAAAGGTCTGCGGTTAGGAGTTCATCTCCAGCTCATTTGAAGTCAACGGCAAAATTCCCACAGGTTTGGGGGGGGACCAGAAATGCACCTCAATATTTCTGAGGATGTTTCAGTCTAATAAATGCAGCTGAGGCAGCAAGCTGGCTTTCTTTTCCATTAAAAAAAGGGAAGTCCAGCCCTCATTTTTTTATTTTAGGAAAGCCTTTACCCATGTCTTTGCATAATTAACCTGCACAGAGCTGTGCAAAGAAATAGTACTGACAGTGAGTGCCAGAGGACGAGGAAGCAGGACGGCTTTCCTCAGCCATGCTCAGTTAAAACATTGCTCCCGAAATATAAACCAATAAAACACGGCTGTTTTAATAGCAAGGAGGGGATGGTAGAAACCCTGAGTTTCACTGGAAAAAAATATTGCAGGTGGTTACCAGGTCTGTAATATTTACATCCCCATCTGCAAGTTTTTTGGAAAGTCAGGGGAAGACATGTAGTTTCTGACAAGGATTCACTTTATGATCACTTTACTACACAGATGAATGTTTTCTGCAGTAGTTTATTCCTCTCGAGCTAATGAGTGCAGGATCTGGTCCTTCAGCCATTACCTGTCTGAATGGGTTAATACATCAGCCGTATTAATTGTGATGTTTCTGCATTGTAAATATCCAAAAGGATTTTTTGGGGGGCTTATTTTTCTCCTTCTTACATAAATTGTCATAATACCATAAAAAAGCAATAAAAGCTGTACAACACAATGCCTGCCTGATTTTTGTGAGCCACCTGGTGATCACCAGTAACCTCCCAGGGTGGGAAGTTGCTCAAAGCTGTGTAAAAAAACCTGTTGTGGTGGGGAAGCCCCAAGGGGACGGGGCAGGAATGCAAAGCCCTGGGGGTCTGGGGAGCCTGAGGGCACCCAGAACCGGTGCCGCACCCTGGGTGTAGGTCCCAGGCAGGACACGCTGTGGGATGGGGAGATGTTTTTGTGCTTTCCCCATCACCTGGGACCCGTCGGTCCGCGCTGGTGGAGGAGACCAGAGCTGGTGAGCACCCGGGGATGATCCACACTGACTGTGGCTGGTCATTGGAGCATCACGAGGGTTCAGAAAGAAACCAGCTCTGCACAAATGGCATGAGCATGTTTGCTAATCCAGCTGCGCCCCTATAGCGTGCATGGAAAATAAGGACGAGGAGTTTAAGGAAATGGCAACACAAGAGGGGTCTTGGGAACGTAATGCTTTATTGTCTCATGGGCACCTCATGGGGCCAAATCACAGCCTGGTGCATCAGGCGGAAGCAGTGGGGAAGCAGAAGTGATGCCCTTTCCCCAGGCAGCGATGGTCCTGGGGGACAGAGGAGAGGGTCTGCAGCTCCGGGGTTTGCAAAGCTTTGGGGAGGCCGGAGGGAGCTGGTCCATGCGTGGCCTTTGCTGCCGGAGCCAGGGTGTGCGGGACACCCCATCACTTCAGCTTCTGTGAGGGCAGCTGGTGGACCTGCTGCTGCTGCTGCTGCTGCTGGCACTGGACCTGTGGCTTCCCGTGGCAGCCACCACCGCCGGAGCTGTGACAGCCACCACCGCCGGAGCTGTGACAGCCACCGCTGCCGCCGGAGCTATGGCAGCCACCACCACTGGAGCTATGGCAGCCGCCACCGCCGGAGCTGTGACAGCCACCACCACCGCTGCTGTGACAGCCACCACCACCGCTGCTGTGACAGCCACCACCACTCCCGTGGCAGCCGCCGCTAGTCTGGCGGGTGTAGCGTTCCTGCTTGTGGCACTGGTCCTTGTCCTGGCGGGAGCACATCGTCGTGTTTCGGGGTGACCTGCGGGGAGAGAGGAGCTGTTAGGGGCTGCTGCATGTCCCACCACCCTGATTGCCCCAGTGCCCCGATCCTGGGGCCCTTGTGCCTGCCCCGTTTGCAATCCCACCCCCAGCACTGCTGTGCAGGATCCCGGGAGACCGCCAGGTCTGGAACTGTGCCCTGCATCCACCGACAGAGGATTTAATCAGCTGGGTGTAGCAGCACAGCATGGCCCAGCCACGAGACAAGTCCTCACCTCCCTCCATGCATCCCACCGCTCTGCGAGCATCTCACACCCCAGCAGCGGGGTTTGCATGAAACCCTTGCTCCGCATCCCTTGCTGGGAAACATGTCCCCAAAGAAGGAAAATCCATCCGTGCTGCCAGACTTACCCGAGCTTGAGAAGAAAGCAAGAGGAGGGAATGAAGGTCCCCAGGACAGGAGCAGTTTTATAGAGATCTCAGATCCCTTTTCCCGGAAATGAGACAGCTCTCTGTCATAGCGATCTATTAATTTAATACCCAATCCCCATCAAACCGCCCTCTGTTTACATCGCTTGCCTGACTCATTCATGATGGGTATCATTCCTTTTTTATCTGTTTCCTGTGCCACATAAGTATCTAATTGCCAGCCTCATCTGCCCTTAATAGGAAAACCCGTGGGTGCCTGGGTTTCCAAAGGCTCGTCTGTTTGGGGTTTGTTTTGTTAAATTAAATCCAGGCATAATTATAGCCCCATACCATGAGGCTCTGCTCTTGGAGTCTAATCCCTGCTATTGAGCCGGCACCAGATAAAGCCAGAAATAATCCAGGTAAAAAGGAGTGGAAGGTTGCACTCTCTTCTCTCTTAGATGCTCGGTCCGAAAGAGCTGCCATGGCCATTGGGACAGCTAGCGGGGTGAGGACAAAGTCCTCCTGACTTTCTCTAGAGAAGGGTCTCAGGTCTTCAGCAGGGGTTTTCTAGCTCACCTCCTTGACCTAAAGGGTGTGAATTCCTCCCAAAAGGCACCTGAGCAGCCAGAAGATGGTCTTAGGGACCGCTGAAAGCCTTGCAAGCCCTGCTGTGTTCACATATGTCTGAGCAAGGTCCCTGAGCGCTTCGTTAACAAAGACTAGCTATTTCCACCCTCTTAATGACAAAGATGAGGAAACGAAGACTGAGAAATTAAAAGACCCGTCTGATGCTGCCTGCTTCATCGTTCCGTCTTCTGGAGCAAAGCTGGAGCTCCGGAGATGGCCCGTCTGCACAGCCCTGTCCTGGTTGAAAAGCTGCCCAGCACTTCATCACCCCACAAAGTACATTGACCTCTAAAGGCCACAGCTCCTCATTTACAGGATAAAGGCAAGAAAAAGTCTGAGACACAGAAGATAACATTGGGAGCCACACAGACACAAAGATCCACCTTGTTGCCAAAGAGAAATGCTTTGGCAGCTCTTCGAGCGAGGAGGGGATAGCATCGGGGCTTGGACTGTTTGAGCTGAAAGCCAAAGCCTTTTCCAAGACACACGTCAACTAGTGCTATTTCGTTATGCTCGGCACCGCTAGTGGCACTGAAAATTAGCTCCTTCCTGCTTCTCCTGGAAGCTGTTGGGTGGCTCCTGTCTGGCTTCAGGCAAACGCCGATGGGCAGGGGGTTGAGCTGGCCCCGGGGTCCCTGTGTCCTGCACGTGGCCCAGCTTGAGCAGAGGGGCACGTGGTGTCAACGGGATTAAACCTCTCCCAGGGCTGCGGGTGTTCCCAGGGCATGAGCGGCTCACGCTGCTCACATCCGAAATTTCGGATGCTTGAACTGTCCACCACGAGCCTCCCACCTGGTGGCAATGGCTGTCCGTCTTATCCGAGGGGTCAGCAACGGGGAGGATTGCAAAGCTCTCCCCTGGCCTCGCAGACCCATGGCTCACCCAGTGCGAAATGCAACCGGCATTTACCGTGCTGACTGCCACTCATGTCATAAAACTTCATATAGAAACCGGTGGCTGCAATTATAATTAGCAGAGGAACTGGGCAGACACCCACTGTGTGTGCTGCAGGCAAAATCCATGTGGCTGTTGGAGCAAGTGCGTGCATGCACAGGAGGGGCTGGTTCCTGTGCGGGCTGAGCGCAATGTCCACGGGGCTTCTTGCTATTGCTATGTGCATCCCTCCCACCACCCAAAATAATAACCAGTGAGTAAAGTCTCAAGGACAAATGCATTTCTGTGCATGAGTCTTGTGCAATCTGTTTTTGTCTTTTCCGGAGGATATTAGTAGCAGCTGTGTCTTGCCCAGGTTAGGGGTGATGTTCTGCACAGGAGAGTATAATGTTGATTTACTTTTCAGGTGATGATCTCATTCATTCAATGAGAAAGGACATACGAGTATTTTCAGTGTAACTGACCCTGTACCAAGTTTCATAACGGCTGGTGTTCTTCTTGCAGTCCCCAGTCTCTCAGATGTGAAAGTTCAGCTTTCAGTTAAAAGCAGAAACCACATCAAAACAGAAGCAAAGAAGCCTCTGTCCTTTTTTATTGTGGTTACAGGGGAAAAAAAAATCTTTAGACAGTCGAAAAACTAAGAGGCAAAGGAAAGGAACCTCAAAACATATGACTAGTAATGACTTCTAGGGTTTTCTTGGAATGAGTGGGGTTGGCAGCGGGGCATGGTTGCACCCGCCGGCTCCCCCCACTCAGCCTTTGATCAGGGCTGTAACACATCTGGGCCAGGCTGCTCCCAGCTCCCAGCTGCAAAACCCCTTCCCTGGTTGCCTCCCTGCCTTTCCAGCAGCACCTCTGCCAGGTCCTGGCTGTGCAGGGAGATGGATTTGGCTTCTCTGTCTGTCAGCTCTTCCCTTGACTCTTTGCATCCCTTAGTCCAGTTCACGGAGGCAGATATCTGCTGAGTTCATCTGCCGTCGGCACATGCACGACAAGCTTCAGAAAACATGGGAAGTAAAGACTTTGCTGAATTCAGCTGCACTGTTTTATGCAGCAATATCATTCTCCCTAAAATGCAATGCTAAATGGTCTCCTTGTGCACGCGTGCTGAAGGGCTGGGTGCTTTCTCAGGGGTGACTTCCCCTGGTTAAGATATGTGACCTGCTAGTAACTGTATAGACCCTATATTCCTCTACACCCAGCTGCGCCCCTATAGTGTGCATGGAAAATAAGGACGAGGAGTTTAAGGAAAGGGCAACACAAGAGGGGTCTTGGGAACGTAATGCTTTATTGTCTCATGGGCACCTCATGGGGCCAAATCACAGCCTGGTGCATCAGGCGGAAGCAGTGGGGAAGCAGAAGTGATGCCCTTTCCCCAGGCAGCGATGGTCCTGGGGGACAGAGGAGAGGGTCTGCAGCTCCGGGGTTTGCAAAGCTTTGGGGAGGCCGGAGGGAGCTGGTCCATGCGTGGCCTTTGCTGCCGGAGCCAGGGCGTGCAGGACACCCCATCACTTCAGCTTCTGTGAGGGCAGCTGGTGGACCTGCTGCTGCTGCTGCTGCTGGCACTGGACCTGTGGCTTCCCGTGGCAGCCACCACCGCCGGAGCTGTGACAGCCACCACCGCCGGAGCTGTGGCAGCCACCGCTGCCGCCGGAGCTGTGACAGCCACCACCACTGGAGCTATGGCAGCCGCCACCGCCGGAGCTGTGACAGCCACCACCGCCACTGCTGTGACAGCCACCACCACCACTGCTGTGACAGCCACCACCACTCCCGTGGCAGCCGCCGCTAGTCTGGCGGGTGTAGCGCTCCTGCTTGTGGCACTGGTCCTTGTCCTGGCGGGAGCACATCGTCGTGTTTCGGGGTGACCTGCGGGGAGAGAGGAGCTGTCAGGGGCTTTTCTTTCCTGCTTCTGCTCTTCCAGGGAAGAGAAATCTGGATGTACATTTATCTAGTCTTAGCCAGATCCCACAATTGTCTTTAAACCTTGCACCAGCTTCTTGCGCCATCCACGGGACTGTCCCACCAAAACCATAGCCAAAGACACTGAGAGCATCCAGAGCAGCCGGGCAGGCTGAGCATGGCAGCTTTCCAAAGCGGAGCCATCTCGCTCCCGGAGGGAAGCAGAGCAACACCCCAGAGCCTCCCTCCAAGCCCAAATCTCTCGGCTCTCTTTTGGCATCCCCTGCGCTCCCTCCTCACCCCACTTCCCTGCTCACGAGCACCCACAGAGCAAGCCCCAACCCAGTACAAGGCACAGGGCTCAGCCCACTCCAAACCCATCCACCTCCCAGAGAGTTTTGGGTGCTGCGCTGAGCCCCAAAGCCCCGCAGCATCGCCACTCTTACCCAAGATGCTCGTGCAGCGAAGGGACGAGGAGGGAATGAGGCTTTCCGAGACAGGAGCAGTTTTATACCCTTTCTGCGCACCCCACCTGGAAATGAAGCACCTCCCTGTCCCAGAGGTCTGCCTGTGCATTTAATTCATCAATGGCTTTTTTTTTTTTTTGTCTCCCCACTCTTCAGGTTGCTTGCGTGACTCACCTCATCCGCGCCGGGTATCGCCTCTTGCTATCGGTCGTCTTTCCTGTGCCGCAGAAATATTTAATTGCCAGCTCTGCCTGTGCTTAGCTCCAACGGGGGAGTAGTGTGGGTGGCCCCGGTTTCCACAGCTTTGCTAGTTTGTTTTTGGTGTTGATCACAACTGGGGATCGCTTTGCCCTTAGCAGGGGGAATGATGTCATATACTTAAATCACACCGTCCTTTAAAAATGTCTTGAGGTGCTCTAGTCCTGCAAATGCCCCTAAACCCAGAGATGTGCCTGTAAGTACCAATAACACCTTTGGCATGGTGGACAACTCTTCCTTAGCAGCAATTTGACAGGTACCGCTGTTGGCTCATTTCTCTTAAAACCAGCTGAAATACAGTGGAGTGGTGAAGAGAAAGAAAAGACAACCCCTATAAAACTTTCTTTGTCAGTCAAAAGTTTTCTGCTATTGAGAGAAGGATCAAAAGCAGTTGGGATTCTTATTTTTGGAAGCGGGAAGACCTGCCCTAGGTAGTGATCCAGGATTAGCGAGGTACATAATTATGTGGTTAACTTTCAGCCCGTGAGTAATGCCGGAGCGGCAGCGCTGGTGGTTTTTTCCAGGTTGTGAGCAGCTTTGGAGCTGCCACGTGGAGGGGAAGGGCTCCCATGGGTGCTGCCTTCGGTGACGCACGGTGGCCCGGGGTGGCTGCCGCGTTGCGAGGAGCTGGCAGACCCCAGGGACTTTCTCCAAACTTGTAGGAAAATCCTTTTTGGAGCACTTTTCCCTGCTCCCAAATTAGTGTGTAATTGGCCAACAAATCCAAGTGTTATTCGGACGGATGCACAGACCCACACGAGCCTTCGGGCCAGGTACCACGTTTGCAGTGAGAGCTAATTGCAAACAATAATTTGAGATGCTCCCTGTACCTTTCCTGTACCTCTGCCGCGTGGGCTAGGAACTGCTTAGGACCACGGGTCTTGTTTTGCCCTTTTCTGCCACTACTTGTGGAAGACATTTCCGTTATTAAACAGGCAGCAAATAAAAGACTAAAGTCACTATTACTAGCTCAAATAGGGAAATGCTATGATTTCATCCGCGCAAAAGTGCTTGGAAAACACTGGCTGAAAAATATTTCACTTGCCCGCAGAGATGCTCGAGCATTTGGTATTTTTGGTCCACCTCTCCCGCCTTTTATTTTTCTTTCTGATTAAGTTTTCATGCTATTCCCAGATGCTGACCACAGTGAGGTGGAGGCTTAGTCCCATCCCACCTTTGCTAATGCTGTTTGAGAGACCCGGCATCCTTTGGGAAGTGGCTGGAAAACTAAACAAGCTGCCAGGCGCTGAGGTGCCTCTCCAACCTCTTGTGATTTTTGGAAAGGTGGGCGCACAAGTCAGGGTTAATGAACCAGGTATGCAACCTAAATGCTTCTTTTCTATTGCTTAATTGCTATTATGAACTAGAACAGTGTCAGGGCAAACTGTACCCAGGTTTGACCACTTCTGTTTAATTGTGTTTTGTTCTGGCATCAGAAGAAATATGGTAAATACTCTCTGTGAAAAAAGACTCAAAGTGATTTTTGGCTCTCAACATCGCGCGGTATTCAGTTCCTCACGTTTTAATTGTTCTGAGTTTGTTAAAGATGAGCAGCACCCAGCCAGCAGTCCTGAGCACCTCTAGATTTTGTGGCTGTCCACCTTAACATGCCTTGAAAATGGGGTTTGCAATGGGGGTTTAAGGCAAATGCCGGACTCACACAACCAGCCTTTTCAAATGATTCCTACACGGAAAACAGGGAGCCTGTTCAGGGAGTGAGCTCCTGTCTGCACCCTTTTCAGCAATGCCAGATATTTCTGATCATCGTGACACACTCGAGAATAATCTTATCAGGGCAACATCCATTTCATGAATGGCAATACCAGACCAATAAGTTACACAATTCATTTTAATTACAAGCCGAGAAGAAATTTATCGGTTCATTGTGTAATGGTAGCGCCTTGCAACGCCCCTAGCTCGACCCAGGGCTCTTGCAGTGCTGGGCAGAGGGTTTCTAGAAAGGCTTGCTGGGGGGTTTGTCACAAGCATGTGGAGATACCTGCCCCAAGGATGGTGCCTTGGGGCCAGATGGCACAAAAAGGGGTTTCCGCCCCATCGCGGGTGCCTTTGCCTATAGGACTTTTTCTGCCCCATGGCTGTGCCCGTAGCTGGCCCTGGGGGCTTGTGCACTGCAGCCTGCGGGGTCTTGGTGGGGGTTTTTGGGTCTCCAGCTCTGTGGGAAGACGGTGTGGAGGAGAGCTGTGTGCACTGCAGAGGCCTGAGATGGCCTCCTCAAATGTCAGCGTTTAAAAATCTTTATTCTCTCTCTTTTCCTTTGGAGTCCATCGGGGAGAGTGCGGCAGTGTCTGCCCCTATTGCTTGTGTCTGGGCAGGGTAACTTCAGGGCCATTAAACAAGCACAAGGTGTTTTGTATTGTGATATGAAATAGGAAAGAAAGAAAGAAAAATCATGAACACAAAACTCTCATGAACTTCGGATTGTAATGGCTCATATATAGTCACAGACTGATACAGAGAAAACCACGGCAGTGTGAACATACACAGTTTATTTTAGCACCCACGGATAAGTTCATCAGTGGTACAGGACTGGCCAGGAAAGCGAAAGGAGACGTTTTCTTTGAAGATTGCTAGGAGACATGCAAAGCTTTCTGAACTCAGCACAAGATCAAGGACATGCATGTGTATAACATGCAGATAATGTCCTGATCACTTCATCTTTGAGGATACTTGATAAATTTGCTGCTGGCAATCCTGTGGCTTTCCATGGCAGGATCCCATGCTGCTCCCGTGGCATCTGGATCCTCTGCTCCCATGGCATCCGGATCCTCTGCTCCCATGGCATCCAGATCCACTGCTGCTCCCATGGCATCCGGATCCACCGCTGCTCCCATGGCACCCTTCACTGCTGTGGCATGGGGATCGTTCTTGCCGGTGGCACTGGTCTTTGTCCTGGCGGGAGCACATCTTTGCAGACCTGCTGGAAAGATTATGATCTTTGAGTGGGTGCGAAGGCGAGAGACACTGTGATGTCTGTCAGCTAGCAGTAATAGATGTCTAGTTAGATGGGATTATATATCAAGAATAAATTCTCATTATAAGCTAGGTTCTTGAAGAAGAGAGAAAAATTAGCAACACACGTCTGCCCGTAGCAGTCCCTGACCTGCACAGAGGACTCCGTGCTATCTTCCT
Source organism: Gavia stellata (assembly GCF_030936135.1). Classification (NCBI taxonomy): domain Eukaryota; kingdom Metazoa; phylum Chordata; class Aves; order Gaviiformes; family Gaviidae; genus Gavia; species Gavia stellata. The sequence continues at coordinate 1,461,620 of NC_082626.1, forward strand.
TTGAGCAAGCCTTTCCTTTCTCTTCTATGTTTAGCAAAGACAAGAGTTAAAGCACTTAGTGATTAGTGAGAAGCGGTGGCCAGACAGAGTCCAGAGCTAGCCCTGAAAAGTTCTGTCCTCAGCTGTCTGAACCAGCAAGTTTTAAGTTTTCCTAGTTGCTTTCTATTATTTATGTATAGACGTGGGTGGAGAAGACAACCTAGGCAGAAGGACTGAGCAACTGTGACCAGAGACAGTCACAGAGATGAGATGTGTAAGAGAAGTCTTGACTTGAGAGTAAGTCAAGACCTCAGGATCAGGACAAAGCTGGCTATCATTAAAAGTGCAAAAGTTTGATGAAGCTGGACTTACCCCGGTTCAGCAGGAATTTGAGAGGAGATGTGAAGCTGACACGATGAGGAGAAATGGGGTGCAAGATCTTTTATAGGACGCCCAGTGTTTTTCCTCTGGAAACAAGATGAGTTCCCACTGGAGGGACTTGATTGTTCACCACCTCAAGCGCTTTGCTAATTGGAGAGTTTTTACACTGCTGTTTTGACTCACGCTATTATGACCAGATCAATATCCCGCCTTTGGTATAGCCGTTCCTCTCGTTACTCCATAAAAATGTTAATTGCCCACCACGCCTGGTGTGGTTCATGCGCAGGGATGGGGAGGTTTCTGGATGGTCTTGCTGCCTTTGAGTAAAGCATTTACTTGCTTTTTGTGCCTCATGCAAAGCAGCCGTGAGCCCAAGTTGGCAATGCAGAAATGTTAGCGGATGGGAACGTGGGATAGTAGGGTGGGCTGGTGGACTGGGTTGCAAAGGGATCCAGAAAATAAAAGGGGCTTGAAAGAGAACAAGGAAAGCCATGGTGGCATGTAGGAAAAATGAGTGCGTTTGGGCAGCTTGGGAAAAAAATCTAGGTTGTGAGTAGGCGAAGGAAACAAAGGGAATTAAGGATGCAGGTATGAGCACATGATGGGGTGGCAGAAGGCGAGCACAGAGCCCGGGGCTGGTCTATGTGGGGGTTGTCCTGAAAACAAGGAGCGTGAGCATCCTCCGCCGAGCCCTGCGGCAAGCATTGGCCGCCCGCCTCCGCTGAGGCGATAGGGCTCGGCCCTGGTGGGTTACAAAAGGAGTGGAGTCACCTCTGGGCTCTAAAGCTGTCACCGAGGTTTGGGTTTGGGCTTTAGAGGTGGGAGATGGGATGAGAGACTTTGAAGCAAACTCATGCTGGACGTGTCCAGTTGGAACGATGGGAGTGGGCATTTGCAGGTGGTGGGACGTGGCCGGGGAGTAGCAACAAAGAGAAACCTATTTCTGAGCAAAACAGCAAAGAAGCACTAAAAGCAGAGCTGCAGTATTTCAAGTCAGTCCTTTCTTTGCTGGAGGAGAGGCTTTTAACCCAAACAGAAGGAATTTAAAACCCCACCGGAGGCAGAGAACATCCAGGCAGGAGGCTCGGAAGGACAAAAGGTCTCCAACAGTGTCCCAAACCCACGATACTCATTCCAAATATCTGCTATTGGTTACCTTTATTACACTTTGATGGGAGAAAAAAGTAGGGAAGAAAGTGTTGTGACTCTGAGCTCTTTCCTCCCTCTCTGCCTCTGTCCTCACATGTACATTGGGAAGGGCATTGGGATCCGCGTCTCCATTGATTTAACGCTCTGCTTTGGGGAGAAAAGTGTCTTTCTGCCTGCAGAGCACACCAGGCCTGATCTCATCCAGGACTCTAGAGGCCACTGTAATATTAATAATAGCTCAGATCGAATTAAAATAAGAGTCAAGGAGATTCATTGCTAACCAATGGAGCTGAATCACTTGAACGAATTGATACATGAGGAAATCAGAACATGTCTGGGGATATTTCACAAACGTCAGAAGAATGAAAATTCTTGTGAAACTATTATTCACGATTCACTAATTACACCCCAGATCACGTGGATGGTGACAAACATGTTTATCATTTCTCTTGGTGATAGAGGCATCCACCATGGCCTGGTGGGGAGGATGCTCATGCCCATTGGACACCTGGACCCATGTTCAAGACAGGACCGTGCTGACCCTACAGCTGTTCTCTGAGCCCCACATATCTCCTGCAAGGCTCCTGGGTTTTGGGAGAGACTTTGCTCTGTCCCTTGATCCTATTCTGAATGGGTGGCAGTTTTTTTCTTTGGGTAATTTGTGGGGTTTATGGAAGGAATTGCCCTACTACAAGTCTCAGGAGCTGGTTTGTTCCCCAGTTTGGATCATGGTTTCTGGGTGGTTTATATGTGGTCATGATTCTTTCATACTTCAGTTATTGGTTTTCTATTTATGAAGGATATAAATGAAGCACAGAAAAAACCCAAGACCTTAGAAGGATCTGGGGGACACCCCAGGTACAAGTTCAAACCTCCAAATCCCTGAGAGGTGATTTAAACACAGAGAAGATCCCTCTTGATTTGGACAGGGATTGCTTGTAACCTCATGAAAGGTTAGACAAATCTGTGTCAAAATGGCTTAAGCAGAGCATCTCCTGCCCTGGGGTGTGGGAAGCAGCAGCTGCCCTCCTGAGGTCTCCTCCAGCCCTCTCTTCCACAGCCCAGCAAGCTTCAGAGGGGATTTGAAAGTGTATTTGGATGCCTTTGCCCCAGCCCCAGCCCCATCCTTTGCTGCAATAGTTTTGCTTGCATCTTCCTTTCCACAGAGGTCCCTGAGTCTTGCACAAGCTGTGTTGCATGCAGTGGGGGAGCTGAGCCACTGCAGCCCACGACGCAGCCCGTGGGGTGGGCATTTGGGCTGCCCCAGGGCTGGGCCAGCCCCCCAAGCATGCTTGGAATGGGGACTGTCTGCTCTGCAATGCACGTTGGCATCAGCCTCTGCATGTGTGCAAGGAAGAGGTTGGCGAGGAAGGCTTGCTGCGGTGTCAGGGCAGAGCATGTCGGCAGCCCCCATGTGTCCACCTGTAAAACCTCCATCCCAGGAAGGGGCACCCTGCTCCTGTTTTTATTTTTTTTCCTTATCCAGATCATGCTGCAGGAGAAATCTCCACCATTAATGCCGCGAAGCGGCTGGTTCTGCGATGTGTCACGTCCTGCAGGCTGGGCCAGGCAGGACACCGGGAGATGGAGACGATGGAGGCTCTCGCCTGGGCTGGGTGAGGTGTGAGGAGCCACTGGGGACACGATGCTGTGAGTCACTGGCTCCAGGTCCCTGCTTTGCTGCAACAATTCTCCCGGGTGATTCCCCTTCTAGCCCTACCGGGCCATATCTCACAAGGAGTTTGGGGCCTTTCACTCCGTTAGAGAGAGGTGGTCCAGCCAAGTGCCCCCCGATGTCTACAAACCCATTTCTAATTTCCATTTGACATGGATTCCTGGCCAGATGATCCCCGCTTCTCCTTGGGTCAAAGTCTTCAACTCTGAGACTTCTCACCCCGCCCTGTTTTTTTCCAACATCTCTCAACCGTCAGAGTGGCACCGAGCATCACTGAGCACCGGCGGCTGAAGACACATAGGTCCTGCAGGAGCTGCCGCCCTTGGGGTGAGACAAGATCTGCCACACTTGGGATCTCTGAAGGTCTAATGGACCACGGACCGGAGCATTTCTTTTCTGCCAGCTTCAGCATCCCCTCTTGCTCTGCACTAGCTGTGCCATTGCCATTCCTAAATCCTCTTTCTGACTTTTTTCCCAGGGCTTTTTTTGGAGGCTTATGATGTCATTCAAACTGTACCCATTGCCTCGTCAGTGAATGAAATGATGTGTCAAGCAGATCGTCTAATTTTTACCTCTCTGATGAAATGTGTGGTTTTTTTTTTTTACATTAGTATATTAGTATTTAATTGGTGGGTTGCGTAAAGAGTCTGTGATGAAAACTGTTAGTTACTTCTCAACAAGGAAGTTGCCTGGAGTAGGAATAAAAAGACACCGGGTTGAATCACCCAGGAACCTCGATGTGAGGGTGAACAGGGGCACTGCGAACACCAGCTTTGGCCACAAGAAGGAACAGAAGCAATTCAAAAGGATGAAGTGGAAAACACTGATGCAAGGGGATTATGAAGCATAATTTTTTATTGCCTCCACATCTGCTGTGAAATAAGGAGGTGAATAGCACTTAATATTTCACAGAGACAGCGGGTTACACCTTCAAAGCACATTACAAGCAAAATGACAGGAAGAGTGGAGATCCGTGAGCAACACGGGACATGCCAACCATCAGGGCAATGTTGCAAGAGTGAGAAGTTTCCCCCATTCACCCCCACTCCTCATGTCCTCTACTTTATCTTCCGGGCTGGCACTTTGCAGACCTGCTTTTGCTGCTGGCTTGGGATGCACTTTGCCGCGGGCATGCAGCCTTGCTGCACCGGAGGGGGACAGGTCTGCACTGGGCAGCACTGTGGGATGCACTGCGTTGGCTTGCTGTAGCACGGCTTCCCCCCCTGATACCCTGATCCATGGCATGTCTCAGAGCAGACCGACCTCCCGTAGCTGTGGCATCCCCCCGACGACCCATAGCTGTACGTGGGTCTCCTGACACAGCTCGAACCACCTCCGTGGCTTGAACCTGAGGACCCGTGGCATCTCTCGGAGCAGACCGACCTCCCGTAGCTGTGGCATCCCCCCGATGACCCATAGCTGTATGTGGGCCTCCTGACACAGCTCGAGCCCCCGCCGCCCTGGCACGAATCAGCCGCTGCATAGCCGTGGCATCTTTCGGAGCAGACTGGCTGCCGATAGCCATAATGACGGTAGTTGTGCCCTCTCATGCCTTCTATGCCTTCACCCTCGCACCCCGAGGAGCAGGTGTTATAGCCGTAACGGAAGGGTGTGCGCCGGGTGTCCAGCCAGGACCCCGAGGGATCATACCAGGTTGAGTTCAAGTTGAAGTACGATTCTCTTCCAGAAGAGTATATCATGTTTGAGTTGTAGGGAAAAACCTGAAAAACACATGGCCAAATAGGCTTGCATTTCCATCTCCTCTGTTTTCATTTAGTTTCCCATAAAACTGCTTTAGTGAGCCATTTATAGGTCAACCTTGCTTATCCTGAAAGCCTGGATTTAAAGGAAGTTCTTCCAGTTGCCCAATACTGGTCATATTATGTCCAAATCCTCTTTCTGACCTTACCCTTGATTTTTTTCCCCTCCAAGAACAGAAACAACCATAAGGCACTGCAGCACATAGTGGCGTTGCTGTAAATCCCATACCCAAGTCCCTCAATAGCTTCTTTCTTGGCTTAGCCCACCGTCCTCTAGCCCTTGTGTGTAGAGCATGGTCTGAAGGACAGTGCAAGCATGCCAGGTCCATGACCTCCTGAATCCAGACACCCATCCAAAAATGAACCCGGCTGCTCCAGGATGTGTCTTACCCAATTCGCGAGGGAAGGCAGACGCTGACCGGGGAGCAGATTGTGAGAGGCAAAGGGACGGAGGCCTTTTATATGGTTCCAAGTCTTCCCCTTGTAAATGAAACACGCAGCAGGAACGAGGATTAAATTATTTATTGACAAAACATCTCCTCCATTTGGATGCTGTTCCCAGTGCTCGGCATGTTCTGCTTGACTCATGATTCTTGATAAGCATCTCTTAATTATAATGTAGTTACTGAGTGGTGCACATAAAGGACTCACATCGTTTAAGCCACACATTGGCTATGTGAGGCAGGTAATAAAATACTTATTCACCATCTCCAGAGGACCGAGACACTGAGTGGAGCCTGACGGGTGACCTATGAGTCAGGAGCCGTGATGTGCATAGCGCTAATGTCCTAGCCTTCCCCTTCTGCTACCCGTGAGGAGCGTTTCCAGGTGTCTGAAGCACAGACAGGTGATTGGGAAGAGCCAGCTCAGGGTCACCAAAAGCAAATTGTGCTGATGGGTTTCGGTGATGAAGACGCTGGCTCTCTGGATGGCGGAGTGCGATGGATGGTGCTACCTCAACTTTTGGCACAGCCTTCCATGGCAGCCTTGTAGTTAAACTGGTGGAGGTATGGACTGGATGGGTAAACTACATGGTGGGTAAAAAACTGGCTGATACTGGTGCTGGTGCTGTTTAACAACTTCCTTAATGCCCTGAATAATGGGGTGCACTTGGCAAATCTACAGGTGGCACCAAATTGGGGTGAGCAGCTGAAACTGCTGGCGGATGGGACCTGGGCAAGCTGGAGAAGTGGTCCTGTGGCTGGGATGGACTAAATGGGATGGGAGGGCTGGGGTGGCTGGTGAAAAGCATTTCCGAAGGAAAGATGGACCAAAGCTCATCTGGAAGTGCCGGCGTGGGGGCTAAGCTGGCCCTTGGTCTGTGGGCTCGGAGTCAGCCCTCCGGGCACTGTGCCGGGACGGTGCCTGGGAACTGGCTTCAGTGAGAAGAGGCTGGGAAGAAAATAGCTAATAAAATAAGGGATCTCTGAAGTTAAAGTTCATATGTAAGTGTTTTTTCATTTGATTAAAATTAGACATGAGAAAAATAAATTGTGTTTTTCTGCATTAAGAAAACAAGAATTAATTTCTTTTTTTCTTTCTGGTTTTCCTTGGTGGTTGCTAGCGGCTGTGAGGACACACTGGGGCTATGCTTAGGCAATACAGGGAAACCACAACATATGTTTTAATGCACCTAGCGGAAGCTTTTCTGGCAAAGTGAGAGAGAAACGGCACGTTACCAGCATGCCTGCAAGAACCGGGCAGTGGGGAGCGGCGGGGAAAGAGCCTGGCCTGCATCTTCCTGCACCGAGTGAAAAGGCATTCCTGGCATGCACAGACACGCCTCACGTGCTGGGGCGCACGCTTATTATCATGATTAACATTTATACGATGGATGGCCTCCCGGTGCAGTGTTACTATCTGGTTAATGAAGTGATGGCACACATTATGGAGCCAACTGTTTGTACCTAGATCACTTGCTGATGGACCACAGTGAAGTGCATCCATTGGTCCCGCGGTGGGTAACCACAGTGGAGAGGATTTTACAGCATGCAGATGGAGTTCAGCTTGGTGAAACCGCTACAGCCAGAGCTGAAATCCTCATTTGTGAGCTTGAATTTTGATTTTAAATGTACAAGTTTCCTTGTGGGATTTTTAATGATTTTTAATATCTTCTCATTGTAATGTTGGTAATATTTTTGGGTGTAAAAAAAAAGGAACCAAGTGTCAACTAAATTTTTTCAATTTTATTCTTGAATACACAGGGAGAAAATAAAATTGCAGGAGTCCTTGATGCTCCTGCAGTCACAGTGTGTAATTTTTTTCCAGTACAGTCCTGTCTTTGTTTTTGAACAAGCTTGAAATCACAGTCCGCTGAACCCATGGGAGAAGGTGAATCCAAGGCAGGCTGTTTCCCCATCCTTGCTCAGGGTCTTTCCATTTGGTTTCTCCATCCCCAGGCTGCTCACCTTCTCGGAAGAGGGGAGAAACGGCTGCTCTACCCTGAGGAGGAGCTAAGTGGGGTTTGGATGATTAAAGCCTATTCCCTGGCAGGGGAGGACCCTGGGAATTTAAAGTGTCAGTGCTGGGGTCGGGCAGGGGACTGCGGACCCTGGATCCAGTGTGCAAAGAGCAGCAACGAGCCATCAGCCACGGTGGCGTTGCATCGTGCCGAAAGCGGAGGTGGGAGCACCAGCGGTTTGGGCGAGGAACAAAGCATCCCCCACGCTGAGCGACGTGCGGGCATGTGCCGGGAAGGGGTCCCAGCACCTCGCTGGCCCCGCGCTCATTTCTTCTGTAGGCAGGGTGGCAAGAGAGGGACTTGCTTTTGCTGGTGCTGGCCGGGATGTAGCGGCAGGGGCACAGCGACGGGGCAGCAGTGCTGGACGGGTGGGCGGCAGCATGGGATGCAGGGGCAGCGATGTTGGAGTGGCCGCGGATGCAGTATCACAGGGGGACAGGCATCCTCCACGGGGCACTGGTCCACTCGCCTCCGGGGCTTGCCACAGCAGCCCGGCTCCTCGCAGTGCAGGGGTGGGCGGTACTGCTGCAGCGGCCGGCGATGGATTTTCACGGGTGGGGGGCAGACGGGCTGCACATGGCTCACCTCCACCCGCCGCCGGGGCTTGCCGAAATTGCAGCTTTGCTGTGGTGGGCAGCAGCTCAGGGGTGCGCACGTCTCCGTGGGCTGGCAGCCTTGCGGCTCGCTCTGGCAGGACCCCTCAATGTCGCGGCTGATGCTGCCAGGGTCATGGCAAGGGGACAGGTCCGTGGTGCCCATGGGGCTTTCGTGGCAGCATCCTGTGGAACCGTGCCACGTCCAGCCCTTCTCGCCACAGACCGAGCCGTCGTGGCACAAGTCCTGGTCGCTGTCGCCTTTAGAGTAGAGCATCTTGTGGCAGAGATGGCCAAGCCCTTGGGGATAAACAGTCTGGGAAAAAGAAAAAAATCACGGACTTCTTGTTTTTTGCTGTTTCTATGAAAAAAAAAGGGCAATCCGAGACAACTGAAACAATCCAACTCACCCTGCGACGGGTGACGGACGGGCTGAGCAGGGAGTCTGAGTCCTGAGGACAGTGCTGGGGCTGAAAGCTTTTATATGCGGCTGAGCTCTCTTGGAAATGAGGCATGCCATGGGAATTAATAGCTGAGCAGTGAGTGCCACTTCTGTATGTATATTTTTTCTGGCACTTGCTATTGGATTAATCAGCTGCAATTAGCATCTCCCTTGATGTAATGTCAGCTTAGCTCTTTGCATATGCAGTGGCCATTATCTAATTAGTTCTCCCATCAGTCATGTTCCAATACGCTGTTACCTAATGTTAGTCAGATGGGATCCTGGGATAAGGATACCTGGAATACCGTGATGCTGAGTGATGTGACCAAAAGGAGTCTCTCGTGGCAGTGGGAAAACCACAAAAAAGCCCAGGGGTCCTGGTGTCCAGTCCCACGTCCAGGCACCCAACAGCTCATGCCTTGAAACAGGGCGTTGGAGCAGAGGTATGCAAATGGTAATGTTTTTTCAGGGAGCTGAAAGAAAACAGAGAAAAATCTATCCTTGAAAACAAGCAAGCTTCCTGCCAAAATAAAGAGCAATATTTTAAAAACCGGAGAAGTTGGAAAACCAGAAATTCTGTTTTCAATAAGAAGCGATTAATTTTTCAATTCTATTTCAGCTTAACACCACCCTGACCAACCCTAAACCAGGAATCATTGTGTTTGTGGTGTGCTCCACAGAGCTGGGGTTTTTCCCCAAACTGCTCTCTGGGTGTTTTACCCACAGCTGGAAATCCAGCCCGACGCTCAGCAGAGGTGAGATGATTTTACTGCCTTTCCATGCCCTGCTCCATGCTTTGTGCCATGGTACCATGGTCTGGAAGTGCCCTGTGATGGAACAGGGGCTACGCTCAGCTTTCATTTCTACTTGAATATAATTAGAAATGGGAAAACCTCTTTTTACTATGCTAACTTTGTGAAACTGTGATTTTATTTTGTAAAGCCGGACTCCAAGTGGACTTTTGTTTATTATGTTCAAAAAATTCTGAGTTCTGGATTAGCAAGATTCAGAAAAAAACATCATTTGAAACTTATATTTCAATGCTTCTGTTCTTTCAAAACAGATATCAGGTTTTAATTAAGAACATTTTCCTCATACGATGACCTTTCTTTATGGAGTACCCTAGCACTGAAGTTGCAGAAGGCATCTAAAAAAGCATGGAGAGTACAACTAGTTCTTTAAAAATTGAAATTTCTGCCAAACAAACCCATCTTCTGACACTGAAAATGTTTTCAATCAATAGGGATCTTCTTTTTCTTTCATAAGCTTCCATCTGAAAAATCTTTGGCTTTTGATTTGTTAGTGGAAAGTTGAAATTTTCTGTGAGAAAACACAGGAGGTTTTCTAGCTGGCTTTGTGGATGGGGCTGCAGGTTGGACCTTGCTTGTCAGAGAAGGTCTGTGATATCTGGACATGATGCTCATCACCTTCCGGAGCACAGAGAAACCTGACGGCCGGAGATGTGGCGAGGGAATCAAGGGTGACATCGGGACCATGATGAACGGCAGATGTTGTTGCCCTGTGTGTAGTGTGGGTGACTGGAAGACATCCGCTCTAAATGCAGGATCCCTACGGACACCAGCACGCCAGGGCACAGGGGTGGACTACGCCAGGCTGTGGGTGGGATGTATATTCCCCTATTTAAATGAATTAATTCCCTTCCAAGTGCGGAGCACCTCGGTCAAGTGAGTGGGTACAACACCGAAAGCCCTTTTATGCGTTGCGAATCTGGAACGAGGATGCCACAGAGGAGTGCTGACCTCATGAACTAACAATTTCAGGCTTTGTCAAGCACCATATCCACCTTTCTGACATTTCTGCTTTGACTCATTTTCCGTATAGCTGCTCCACTTCGCATTTTGGTGGACGGCCAAGGCATTTTTTAAGTACCAGTGAAGTATCTCTCACGGCAGCCCCAGGCTGTCAGTGCAAAAGGTATTTCCATGCACTCACCCCATGGCAGAGCCTCTGTAAGAGATGCTCAGAGGTTTGTCCAGTAGCGTTTGGGTTTGAATCACTGGGAAAAGCATGTGCAGAATTCAGGGGTGTGACTCCAGGGCGCGTGCTTGGACCTGATGACTTTGCTGCTGCTGAGATAATTTATTCTTTAGCTCCAAGAAAAATGTAATTGACTTGCAGGAAGCCACGAGACGGAAAAGACCTTAGTATCTGTTAAGAGCCAGAAAGGAGTTTAGATTTATAACTCATTACCACAGTCCCAAGATTATGCTGGTTTTGGATTTTTTCATGTTAGAAGAGATGTTTTGGAGTCACTTCCCTTCCTGAGGATTTTACAAATCACCAAGTACAACTATTTAATTTCTGAATCTCATCTCTTAAAATTTGCCATGTTTTAATAGAATTCCAGATGAAATGAGATAGTATTTCTGAATCCTTCAGGCTAGACTTATGTCTCCACATCTTTCAACGACTCCCTCCTTCCCTCCACCATGCAGATCATGCTTGCTGCTCTATTTAATCTTATTGACAAGATATCAAGCCTTTTAAGAAGCCTGTTCTAAAGCTCAGCAAATTTGCTGGAAAGATTTCCATTAACAAAAAAGACCTTTAGCTCCGGCTTTAGGACCATACAGATGCTTTCATTGCAGACTGCGAATCTTCAAAGTCATAAGCAGGGGAAAGATAGCATAAAACTGCATGGCCAAGAGGAGACTCCTGTAGCTTAGATGACGTACTGACACTAGCAAGCACTATTTTTCCCGGATGAGAGACTGACCAAAGAAGTTTACTGCATACGCTGGGGTGCTGTGGTCAGTAGCATGACAATGAGTTGAAAAATGAATTATATTCAGGAACTAAGCAAATGCTAAAAAAGTCCCAGACCAGAGCTATAGTTTAAAAGACAAAGGTAAATGAATAAACATATACCAGAAGTTTGCAGTGTCGTAACTTACAAATTTTATTGTCTTTCATGACTAATTGGAGATAAAAGCAAGAAAAAGGAGTATGATGCATCAACAGCATTAAACATCCCACACACCAAGAGGAAAATTAACAGCAGGACTAGTGCTTACAAAGGAAAATCACAGTGATCGGTGGGGAGCAACATCAAAGCACGTTACAGGCATTTGGTGATTAAAGGCAAAGAAGTGGAGAGATGATCTACAGTCTCTAAGCAAAGGAGGAAGAGCATTCACGGCCATATCCATATCCATATCCATATCCATATCCAACACGGAGTGAGCCAGGAGGGAAGCAGCAGGCAGCGCAGCCCTGCCTGCCCTTTGCCAAGTGGGTTTAGTTGCCACAGCAGCCGCCACCGTTGCCACCGCCGCAGCAGCCTCTGTTGTTCATGGAGTAGCAGTAGGTCTGCATGGGCATGCAGCAGCTGGTGGGGCAGCAGTACTGCATGGGGGAGCAGCACATCGGTGTCTTGCAGCACTTTGGGCTGCTGTAGCAGCACACGGTGTAGTTATTTCCACCGCAGCATCCACAGCCTCCGTTGGGCATGTTGTTGGTAGTAGTGTAGGCAAAGCTGGAAGGAACAGAAACAGTTTGTGGCTGGAAGTAGGATATTTTGAAATGCAGAATTAATTCAAAGTGCTGTTTATGCTAAATTCAGAGATTCAAGGAGCTGAAACCACTACTGTCTTGTTAGTAGTAAATCTTGCTTGTAACTCATCTCTCTGCCTTTTTCCTGCAATGTCGATGCCCATCTACTCATAGCAGGGCATCCCTAATGTCTTAGCAAGAATCACACAGCACAGTGAAACATAGTCCTCAGTCTGGGCCCTCCTGAAACGTTCTCGGTCCCCTTGCTCTGCATGGCCCTGCTGACACTCTTGTAGCCTCTCCATCCTTTAATGCTCCCAGCTCGTGCCCATAATTCCTAGTACACAGTTAATAAAAGCCGAACTTCAGCCAAAGACCCAGCCCAGATACCTGGTTATATTTGGATACTGTTATAAAATATCCATAGTATTTTTCTTTTGCAAAAAGGAAGGAAGATTTAGATGTTCTCACTTACCCTATTGAAGAGTGAGGAGAGGTGAAGAGGAGATGAGCGAATGAAGTGAGCTGGGCCAGGAGACCTTTTATAGTCCTGGACACCCTCCTCCTGGAAGTGAGACAGCCATTGACCATTTGAACTTCCCTGTTTATTAACCCAAACCCATACTTTTTAGCTGTACGTGTCTTCTGGTATTTACTCTTTGCCTTATTATTTGTGATCACTACCATTGTTTTGCCTCATAATTGTTTAGCCTGCAGGTAATCAAAGGGTTTCTATGAATACTAATGAATTTGTCCTCCCTGCAACCTTGCAAGGGAGCCAAAAAATGCATCCTCGTATCTGTTTGACAAACGCAGACTGTGACGGCCAAAGATGCTAAGGGACTTACTCAGCAGCGGCTGGTGCTGAATCAGTGTAAGAGCTGAAACTGAACCCCTGGGTTGTGTCTTTCGGGCACGTGATGGGCTGTTTCATTGGACTGGTGTTTGAAACAAATATTTGGAAAATTTCATGAAAATAGGTATGTTTGTTCCCAGTCACAGGACATGCACATGAGGAGGGAGCAAGAAGACCATGTGTTTGGGATGTGTTGGGAGTCATGATTGTTCCTGGGTCTCAGTCACCTGCACGTGACTCCATGCAAGATCATCTCACCCTCATGCATGCTAAGAGCATCTTTGCGATGCCAAAGCCATCTTTGTCTTTTGGCTTGCCTAAACTGTTGCAAATCCTCCAATCTGGTGGGTTTAGGTTTGCATGCGGGCATCACTAACACAAGAGTGGTTCAGTCCCTGCTCTGCTTTGCTGGGACTGCTTCCCTAGAAACATTTTTGAAAACTCTGAATTGAATATTCACTTCAGAATATTTTGCATTTTAATTAAGAAGTTAAGGGGCAGCACTGCCTGTGCACGTGGCAACGCAAGGAGCCATGGCTCTGCTACTGGGCATGATGCATTGCAAGTCAACGTGTCCCTCCTGCAACCTCTCCTTCCATCCAGCTGAAGTCCCCTTGGGTGCTGGAGCCCTGGCCCCAAGCAGGACCACCCCTGCCCAGCTCCTCAGCAGGGAGGAAGCGGGGTTGGAGTTGGAGGTTATGCAGGACACTTTGTGGCTGTTGGAAATGGTAAATGAAGGAGTCCAGCATGGACCGAGAGGGTGAGAGGAGAATGAAGGTGGAAGAGATATGACAAGCACAGAAAACTGGTCCTAACTGGGGTTGTGGAGCCAAGTGGGAAGCAGGGACTCAGAAGTGATGCAGGAAGAGACGTTGAGGTGGAACCATTTTCTGGGAGGGAGAGAGGAAGGGAGGAAGGTCAAGTTAAGGCAGAGCCTTGGGCAACTGAGCCAGGGTGGATGAATGCTTATTTAATGTCAGCCACTGCCTCCGATGCACTTTGCTGTAGGGCTGAATGCTGGCAGGAACACAGGGTATTTGGGAGGAATTTTTTCCATGGCCTAAAATTGCAGCTCTCATTTGAAGACCTCGCCACATTATCCTGAGAGGAGTGCTGTCTAATGAGAGGATGGTGGAGCCTGCCTGGCGAGTTCCCTGCCTGCTACCTGACATCCTCCGGGATCCCTGGGGTGCTCTGAAGAGGGCTGCTCCTAGATGAGCTGCTAGCTGCTGCGAGGATGCTAGCAGGGGCCTTGGTTTGCTTTCTGCACAGTGCAAGGGGGAGCAGATTGTGATTTTAGCATTGCTTTGCCCCTGCAGTAAATGCAGCCAGCTCCTTTCCAGACTTTCCTGGAACAAGAGTAATTCCTTGAGCGAAATGCTGGAGAACCAACACATGTAATTGCAACTTCTCCAGACAGGGTAGAAGAACATGCATGGCATTTCCTTTCCAGCAGGTCCCGTCTGAGGAGGCATACGCTTGCCTGCCCATGAGAACTGATTAATTTACAAGGAATTAATGGGGCAGAAGCAAAGCGGCACGCTTTACTTGTGCCTTCAGAGGGAAAGTTCTCATTGGCAAATCCTGCAACTGCAAGAAGGTGTGATGATCTAGGTGGGTATTTCCCACCCATGATAGTCGTGTCCAGCCTTTTGTGTAACCTAGGTACTTGAATGGTCTTTAGCGAGTGGGCTACAGATCCTAATGCAAAGAAGGGACTGAAGCGGTGTGGAAACAGACTCAGTAAAGGGCATTAGACACAGATTGAGGACTGTGGTGCAGATCTTGCATGGTATGTTTTGGTACAACTCTTACTCAACCAGTCATTCTTTGAAGACAGTTGAAGCTTCTCACCATTTATTTTAACACCTCATCTCAAAAATCTGGTAACCCAGACATTTTAGCATAGGCAAGACCTCCTTCTCATAAATGTTGAAGTATTTATAGAGGCTGTCTGTAGGTTCTGAAGTAGACCTCCAGCTAGTTGAAATATATGGAGCTTTCCTAGTTGGGATCTGCCTGTGTCAAACTGTTTCAGAAGAAATTCACATCCTTTACAAGTTTATGTATTGTTTTCTTCCTATTTCTTTGTAGTTTTGCAGCGAGAGGAGAAATATTGCTCGCAGAGATGCCAGACACACAGCTTGTGTTTGAACAGACCCAGGTAGAAGCTCAGGACTGCATCAGGGATGCATTCATGCATTGATTCTCTTTGTGTAGGCAAAACCCCCCAGATAGCACCTGTTAGACAGGAGCATCCCAAGACTGGAAGAAAATGCAAAGAAAATGTGATAGGTGTGGTGATGCACTCTGGATGCACCAGCTAGCAAACAGACAACCACCAGGAGTTTTGCAGGGTTATGAACTACATATTTTATTGTTTCTTTTCAGACAGATTGAAGCAAAACAGTGATGAAAAGAACTAAACATCCCACACACCAAGAGGAAAATTAACAGCAGGACTAGTGCTTACAAAGGAAAATCACAATGATCGGTGGGGAGAAACATCAAAGCACATTACAAGCATTTGGTGATTAAAGGCAGACAAAGAAGAGGAGAGAAGATCTACAGTCTCTAAGCAAAGGAGGAAGAGCATTTAGAGAGGCATCCATATCCATATCCAACACGGAGTGAGCCAGGAGGGAAGCAGCAGGCAGCGCAGCCCTGCCTGCCCTTTGCCAAGTGGGTTTAGTTGCCACAGCAGCCGCCACCATAGCCACCACCACAGCAGCCTCCGTTGTTCATGGTGTAGCAGCAGGTCTGCATGGGCATGCAGCAGGTGGTGGGGCAGCAGTACTGCATGGGGGAGCAGCACATTGGTGTCTTGCAGCACGACCTCTTGGTGCTGTAGCAGCACACGGAGTAGTTATTTCCACCGCAGCATCCACAGCCTCCGTTGGGCATGTTGTTGGTAGTAGTGTAGGCAAAGCTGGAAGGAACAGAGGGAGTCTCTTTTTCTCTGCCTGGTTTTGCCAGTTGTTTATGCAGCTTAATGCATACTTATCCCAAAGTCCATCCCAAGCTGGCTGGGGAAGTCCCTACTGTCCAGAATCCCATGACAGCCTGTCCCTGAGATCTCCACATTTTTGTATTGCCCACCAGTGCATTTGGCATATTGTCCAGCACTGGTTCCATCACAAAGACGTCACCCAGGTTGATCCCAAACCCAATCTCTCAAAATTGGTCCCAAACCAGACAGTACAGGAAATCATGGATGGCTTCCTGCAAAAGCACACAGAAGTACGGTAGAGTGGAAATGAAAAGGCAAGCAGTAAGCTTTGACTTACCCTGTTGACCAGTAAGGACAAGTGAGAAGTCAAGAGGAGCGAATGAAGACCGCTGTGATGGGGAGCCTTTTATACACTGGAAAGCCAGCCCCTGGAAATGAGGCATTCTTTGGCAATTCTGACTTCCCTGTGTATCACCCAGTATATGCCTCTCACGTGTTTTCCGGTATTTAATCTTTACCTCTTTCTGTTTGCTCACCACCTCAATTCTGCACTGTAATTAGTCATACATATAAACAACAGGTGCAAATTTTCTAATGAATTTGCATTAATAGGAACCGGAGGTAGCTGTAAGGTATTCCCATCCACTTCCCAAGGAATGACCTTGAGACACAGACACACTTAACAATGTGCCTGGGCAAGGCGGGTGCTGAAGCAGTGGGAGAACCATGCCTGGAACTTGGAAACGTCACCGCTCACGTGCCCCCTCTGCGCTTGGCTGGGATTTTGGGGGACCAGTGGAAACTATTAGTCAATGTGAATACTTTTTTCCTGCCTCTGAGAGGTGGCTGTGTGGTCAAACTTAAGACTGAAGAGTTTCTCCTTTCTCAGTCTTGTTCTTGGACCTCCCTCTGTGGTGCTTGGTCCTCACACACCCAGCTTTTTATTTCTGCTGAAGTATTAAGAGTTTTTTTTCATTTTCATCCATGGAAGGGATGGATTAAGTCTCAATTAAGCAGCTTTCAAAGCAGTAGTGCATGTTAGCTTTTTTCTGTGTTGTTGCCATACACCTCATTTTCTGAGATTATTTCTAAGGTCTGTGAGACAGAGACAGCTTGTCTTTAATGCTGTTCGTGATGATCACATTTGAGTGTTTCACACTAACAATTTGATTCTGTTTCACTGTAGGCAAGCATGAGGTTCAAGACTGGAAATCGAGTCCTGAGTGCATTTCTCCATGCCTTTCCCCTGTACTTCGGGAGCCTGGCTAGTATCTCACAGATGCTCTGAGTTCAGGCACCTGACAGGACTTTTCCGGCACTTGCTTACAGTTGTTTTGGCTGCAACGTGCTAAGGCCAAGGCTGCTGTGTATGCAAATCTTGACTGAACAGTCAGGAGGTAATGGATAAGATGGCTGGAGTCAAGGCAGATATTATGAAACAGGCTTGGGGATGGGGGAAGGAGTTGTGGCCATGTGCAGAGCCAGGAGAAGCTCCACATGAGAAGAAGAAGGTGTTGATGGAGTTTGCATCTAATGAGAGAGGACACCAATATATGATGAGAGTCCCAAAGTGCTGAGGCAGCATCTATTCATGGCAAATAAAGGCTGCCATCATGTTCAGCAGACTCTGAACGTGAGGCTGGAGTGGTGGCAGGTCATCCCGGGTGGCTGGGACACATAGTTTCTTCCCAAGGTGTGAACATGACCTCCTATGACGTTGGGTGTCTCTTCTGGAATTGTCCCTAGGGGAGCATTGTTTCGGTGACACGGTAATAGCCAGATACCTGCCTGCAGGAAGTAATGCCCTCCTTGTGTAAACCCTCAAACATGCCGTCCACGGAATAAGTCATTCATTGCCTTTTTATCAGGCTTTATTGTCATCATATTGGCCAAGATGATCCCTGTGTTAGAATCATAGAATGGTTTCGGTTGGAAGGGACCTTCAAAGACCATCTAGTCCAAACTCCCTGCCATGAGCAGGGACATCTACTAGATGAGGTTGCTCAGAGACCTGTCCAAACTGACCGGGAATGTCTCCAGGGATGGGGCATCCACCACCTCTCTGGGCACCCTGGGCCAGTGCCTCGCTACCCTCAGCGTAAAGAATTTCTTCCTTTTATCTAGTCTGAATCTTCTCTCTTTTAGTTTAAAACCATCACCCCTTGTCCTACTGCTACAGGCCCCACTAAAATCTCTGTCCCCATCTTACAGGTATTGAAATGCTGCACTAAGGTATCCCCGGAGCCTTTTCTTCTCGAGGCTGGACAACCCCAACTCTCTCAGTCTCTCCTCATAGGGGAGGTATTCCATCCCTCTGATCATTTCCATGGCCTCCTCTGGACCCACTCCACCAGGCCCATGTCTTTCTTAGAAATGGATGTGAACCCTGCAAGGCTGTTGCTAATCAGGGTCTTAAACAGATATTGAGGAGATACTGGCATTTAATGTATAGTTGGGTGAGAAATGTCTTCGACACTAAATCCCTTTTACATGCCATGCCATGCCATGCCATGCCATGATGTCTTTATAAAATTCCATGGTGGTTACATGAATTTGAGAGCTGCAGTACCTTTGTGAACGGGGAGGAATCTGTCATGGCAGCTTTTCCAGCCTATGATGAAGTTAATTTTCACAAGATTTCCTTAAGAGAATGCACTTCTGGTATAGTATGTTATGATATGGTATAGGGTATCCTTCTGCCAGTGTATTGTACCTGATTTACCTATTAATAAAAAACTCCTAGAGACCTGAGAAGAAATGTTTTCAGAAGAGTCTAACGTGGTAGAAAAGATTATTCTAATGCTGACGTTGTGTATGCTCTGAAGATTTGGTTGAGGGAAGCAATCAAGACAGCGCTCAAGGCATTTTCCTGAGACATACAATTCAGAGCTGAGTCCTGAATTTTAATAGTAAAGGAAGTCCCAGCCAGGTAGAAAAGGTATTGTTGACTCATGTGTGTGCTATTTTAGGAATGAAGCTTTTAAGTTGTATGCTAACACCTGGGTTTCATTCTGCTGCTTGTAATCCAGGAACACCACATACGAAAATCTCTGGTCACATAAAAATAATTCATCAATTTAAGGTGTTTTCTGAAATTTTGTTTTTGAAGATGGTAGTGGAAGAAGATGGTGCCTGCTATTCAGTGAGTAGTGAATTCCTCTCAGTACCTGTTGAAATACCTATTCCAGCATCAGGGATGAGTTCCTATACATCTTATGGAATGGTGTGTTTTCAGACGGTGGAATTATGCATGCTTCGTTCACTCTGTGTCCTTCGAGTTTTATTTACCTTAACCATTTAGTTTTATAGTAAAAATTGAGCTAACTGAGGCAGATGATCGGTAGGTGCAAGAAGGGATCATACTGCTCTGCTTGCTGTCTTTAGACATGACCTAATTTATGCCAACGGGAAGCATGGCTGGGCGGCTCTTTGTTCCCTAAATGTTCTGCTGTGCCATGGGAGCATGTCTGTAGCCAGCAGGAGCCTGGCCGAAGGCATGGAAAACGGCTCCAGACTGAGGATACAGTCTGGGCAAAGCAATGTAAGAACAACCAAAAGACAAGATTTTGCATTTTGCTTAATTCTAAGTTTTATTGTCTACAAGTCAGGAAGAGAAAATGAAGAACGATTACATCAACAGCAGAGGTATCCCAAGTCCCATACACCAAGAAAAGAACGAACAGTCCCACTAATATCTAATAGCTCTTTGCCCTATACAATGGGTGATATATTCAAGTGCCTTACAGATGTTCAATAATTAAAGGATAGAAAGAAGAAGACAGCTTAAGTTTGAAAACAAGAAGAACATCTCTAAGCGTTTACTCCATCATCGTGTGAACCAGAAGTGAATGAGCAGGTTTTCATCTCCTTGTGCCTGTTCATGTTGCACTCCAGAGATGAGAGCCATCAGAGCTGCTTTCGATACCCAGAGTTGGCTCAGCAACCCTTCTTGATTGTGGTGCAGCACTGCTGGATGGGTATGCAATACTTCCTCATGGGAGAGCAGTATTGCACAGGGCTGCAACACACCATAACGGGCTTCTTCTTCACCACGTAGGAGCAGCAAGACAGACATCCAGAGCAGCAGCAGGGCCGGCAGCCACAGCAGCAGCAGGGTCGCTGGCCACAGCAGCAGCAGGACTTCTGGCACACCTTGGTACAGCAGACGGCCTGCTGGCATGGGTCACAGCAGGGCTTCTGGCATGGGTCACAACAGGACTGCTGGCACGGGTCACAGCAGGGCTTCTGGCACGGGTCACAACAGGACTGCTGGCATGGGTCACAGCAGGGCTTCTGGCATGGGTCACAGCAGGACTGCTGGCATGGGTCACAGCAGGGCTTCTGGCATGGGTCACAAGAGGACTGCTGGCAGGGGTCACAGCAGGGCTTCTGGCATGGGTCACAGCAGGACTGCTGGCATGGGTCACAGCAGGGCTTCTGGCACGGGTCACAGCAGGACTGCTGGCATGGGTCACAGCAGGGCTTCTGGCACGGGTCACAGCAGGACTGCTGGCATGGGTCACAGCAGACGGACTGCTGGCATGGGTCACAGCAGGGCTTCTGGCACGGGTCACAGCAGGACTGCTGGCATGGGTCACAGCAGATGGACTGCTGGCAGGGGTCACAGCAGGGCTTCTGGCACGGGTCACAGCAGATGGACTGCTGGCACGGGTCACAGCAGGGCTTCTGGCACGGGTCACAGCAGATGGACTGCTGGCATGGGTCACAGCAGCATGGGTCACAGCAAGGCTTCTGGCATGGGTCACAGCAGATGGACTGCTGGCATGGGTCGCAGCAGCAGGACTGCTGACATGGGCTGCAGCAGACGGTCTTCTGGCACGGGTCGCAGCAGATGGTCCTCTGGCACGGCTGGCTGCAGCACACCGTTTTGCTCTTCACGACGGAGCAGCATCCAGTAGAGCAACATCCACTAGAGCACATGTTGTTTGTAGTGTAGTCAAAGCTTGCAGGAGCGAGGACCTGAAACACAGCATACTTTCAGATACAACCCATCTTTCCAAGTATATAGATGTGTTTTATTTAGGCATACAAATGCTGCCGTCTAGGCCTGTGGGTGATAGCCATATCACACACCGCTTCCTATTTATTTGTCTTGAGTTGCCAAAAAAGATCCTTACAGAAATCAAGCCACCTGTCACTATCCTGGCGATATTTGTGCATCTTTGGAACTATCCTGGGAACTAACTTTCCTGTGCTCATCCATGAAGATCACTCCCTGAATTTCCATCCCAAGAAGCTTATTTTCCACTGTGCTCTCTCTACCAACTGTCTTTTGCAGTAAGCAATAGACCAACAGGCTAGGAAAATCTGGATTTCGGAGTGAGCTGTAGATCATAGACACATAGAATAGTTTGGGTTGGAAGGGACCTTTAAAGGTCGTCTAGTCCAACACCCTACAAAGATCAGATACAAAGACACATTTCAATTCATTGCTTGACCAAAACCAGATGAGAACCATTGCTATCAAGGAACACTGCTAATAGGTAACACTTACCGTGCTAACTGAGTGGTGCAGTTGAGTGAGGAGCAAAGGGACAGGGAGACCTTTTATATAGCTCGAAATTGTCCTGCCGGAAATGAAGTACCCCACAGCAATTTGTGATTTACGCACTAAGCCTATACTTATTTGTTGAATGTGCCTTCATCTGTGTAGTCTTTGCCTCATTGTTTTTGACCAACCCCTCAATTTTGTGTTATTATCAATTTGTTCTGTAAATTTTTTACAATTTTTTAATGTCAAGTTAATTCTTGTGTGATGCTTGTGAACTGCTTAAAAGGTATGTTTCTGCTCATTTTGCATATGGTAACGCTGTTACATTGAGATGCTAGGTGGCTTGTTCAGAGCTAGTGAGTGCTCAATTAACATACAAATCATAATTAAGACTGAGGAGCAGTGGATTCCAGAGGCATGCAGAGGCCTTCTGGATGTCAGTCACTCCTCAATACGATTTTTTTAAATAGAATTCCAGCAAGTGTAATTCCATGGCCCTGTGTTTTGTTTTTGAATGCAGAAATGGTGAAACCTGATGTCTTTCTTTGGGGTCTATGGTCATCAGAAGGGAGAATATGTAACAAAAAGTTCTTGCTATCTCATCCCTTGCTGCCTCATCCCATCCGTGCATGGGAAAACACATTGGCCTTGCCAATACCACAAATTTTAGGTGCAAAGGACTGTGCAAATTCATCATGGAAATTTGGAATAGAGTTTGGGTCAAATCGGAATCCATATTTTTCCAATTCCTTTTTGGCATCTTTAAATAAAAGAAAAACACAAAACTTTTCTGGAAGTTTTACATCCTGTTTCTGCTTAGCATAACTTGATCTGCAAAATTCCTATTCCATTTTTTAAGTTCTAGTATGCCCTCGAGTAATGAAAGATCCACCTACGGATGTTATTCTTGGAATAACTCTATGCTCAGTTCTCAGTCACCCATTGGCAGTCATTAGTGTTGAAGTTAATGATCATGTTGCAATTATTCATTAATGATGTTAATATTTATTTTGTATGGAAGCCTGAAGGCCTCACATGATGCCCTGAGCATCTTTAGGATCTGAAATTAAACTGCGTCTTCTTAAAAAATTATCTCTCTCCGGTCAGAGGGAATTCACGGGACCCGGGACCGTGACTGACGTGATTAAATGTTTTGTTTCTGAGATCACCCTGAGGAGCTCTTGCTGCTGCGGGGCTGTGCATATGTGGGACCAGAGCACTAAATGACCCTTGACCACCCTCCCCTACAGCATACAGCTTCACTGGAGATATCCTGATTGTTGCTGAGGTGAAGGAGAGACAATTCAGGCTGTTTCTTTTCATACAGAAACACAGTGCGATCCAGATCACAGGTGCTGAGGACAGGACAGGTCATCGTGAACCTTCAGTTTGACTTCTGGTGACATAAAGCATCGTTTCCACTCAGTTTCTGTTGGGTAACTACTGTTTTCATCTGGCCACATCCCAGCTTTTAGAAAGCTACCCAGTCTTGCTTCGAAGAATTCAAAGGACCGTGGAGTCATCACTTCTCCAGGCAAGCTCTTTCCAAGGTCAATGTTCCTGTCCACTAAAACACAGGCTTTGTTTCCTGTTGAGTTTGGGCTTCATGCTAATGACCGGGTTAGACTAGGTCACTACCACATATTATGATCTAATTAGTGATAGAGATTTACACCAGCTGAGTTACCTGCATCTCAGCTAACAATGAAGGAGGCTCATGGCAACCTGGGAGATGGCCGGGAGGGGATTTCTGAGCCTGCAGAGAGATAACAGGAGACTCCGACATTAGAAACGTGGAGGAACCCAAGCAGTGAGGTAAAGTAAGAGATGTTGGTCAAAATGAGGCAGTTTTCTGCATGACTTTGTACTGATCTGGTGCATTGCTTCATCCAGTGTCCCTCTGAGTCAGAAAAACCACTGCTGCTGTTAGAGCTGGATGTGAGACCCATACCAATTTTACAAGAGGAGTTTTACGAAAGAAAAGATTCAAATTAGATAAAAAAATTCCCAGTTAAATTTCCCATTGAGTGAATGAACTTAGCAGGCTCCGTAAGATGCCCAGAGTAACACCACTCTGTTTGTTTGGATTTGAGAATTATGGACTCAGTGAAGCAATCCTCGCCGTGAAACAGTGAAAGCAAATTCCTCCTCATTAATCCTTAGGGGTTTGCTCATGGGTTATCCTGGTTGTCGAAATCCACTGCTATGTTATTTAGCACATACTCAGCAGAGCAGAAATGTTCCTCTAAGCCATCTAGAGTGTCAGGTATCGAGGAATTCTTCTCTTGC
The DNA here is from genome assembly GCF_030936135.1 of Gavia stellata. Lineage (NCBI taxonomy): Eukaryota > Metazoa > Chordata > Aves > Gaviiformes > Gaviidae > Gavia > Gavia stellata. The sequence goes on from NC_082626.1 coordinate 1,485,180, forward strand.
CAAATGTCTACGGTCTCTGTTTAAAAAAAAAAAAAAAATTCTAACAAGGTAAAGCATTCATAAAGGCTTTGGTCCTTGATGTTCCAGGTGTTAAACCTCTCCAGGGCTGACAAAAGCTTAGAATAGAATAGAATAGAATAGAATAGAATAGAATAGAATAGAATAGAAATGAAACGAAACGAAACGAAACGAAACAAACAAACCAAACCAAACCAAAACGAAACAACCTTCGTTCTCATTTTCTCTTATTGCTGCCATTTCTCATCCTCAAGTTAATGGGAACTTCAAGCATGAGCACAGCAGAAAGCATAACCAGTTCAGAGGCTTTGTGCCTTTCGTGGGACTTGGAAAAGGAAGAGGAAATAAAATGTGCTGTGATTAGTCACAGAATAGAAAGCTGGAGGCCTGGGGCAGCAAGGGAAAGTGAACGTATATACTTGAAGACAAACCCACTCCTATGGACAGAAAGCCTTACTGACTCAATACCCAACTGCAGAGAGGTGAAAAAGGAATAAGGAAAAGAGTTTTTAATGTAGCTGCCAAGGGTCGCATGGAAATGAGCCATCTCTTAGCAATGGCAACAACTCGAATGTAGGTGAGTAATTAATTGCTCTCTGCATCCCGTTTGCAACTTTTCCTTTTTAGCAGGCTGTTCCTCCATAATGACAATTTTCTCCGTAAGCTATAAATAACTAAATCCAATTACTTATATACCAACTGGTCATTTACTAGGTACTTGCAGTGCCCGGCTCATCCAGCCTATTTCCCATGCCTGCCCTGGGATGGATGAATCACGCTGGGGAAACCTTCTCTCATTTTACACTGTAGAAAACGTTTAATTGAGGGTGTTTCCAAGACAGGTTCCAAACCATGCAGGATTTGCTTTGTCTTGTTTCCAAATATAGCAGCGGCTTTTAAAGATCCTGTCTGCAGTAAAAACATGAACATGCAGGCCAGGCCCCTGGCTGTAACTCTGAAACCCCCATTGCATCTGCTGATCTCAGTGCAAATATCTGGTTTCACCCGGAGTTAACCCAACGTGTTTCTCCTAGCCCTCTGCGTGCGGTGCAGCGCTCCTGGCATCACTGGTGGGTGCCGCGGGCATTTTCCTTGACTTTCATGTTTCCTTGGCATTCCTCCTAATTTAGCTATTTTCACCGGTGATTAAAGCATGGCTTTAAAACCATGCGAAAAAAACAGATGCTGCCAGACAAGCAGATATGACGGAGCAGTGACTAAAAACATCCAGAACTGTGAGGTAGGCTTGAAAAACAATTTTTATTATCTTGATGGAGAATGAGGCAGCAAAGCAAGAAAGAAACTATTCCCAGCAGATGGTGTGCTTTGCATCGGCAGAAAGAAGATAAAGAGCTCAAAGCTCATTAAACCGAGAGACTTCGTCCTAATACCACGATACCCTCCAACGGTTTTAAAAGTGTTTGTTGCAGACAAGCGGCATGGCTGGCAAGCGATGAGCAAGGCGATGAGCTCGAGGCTTTGGCAAGGAGCAAGCATATGGATCCAGGTGCCGGGGGTCACATCCTGCTGCTAGTACTTGGGGCATGTCGGCGGCAGCTTGCAGATGTTCTTGGTGTACTGGGGGCAGCAGGGGGCTGGGGGGCAATAGCGCTGCACGGGGGGGCAATAGGTTTTCATGGGGGGGCAGTAGCGCTGCATGGGGGGGCAATAGGGCTGCAGAGGGGGACAATAGGTCTTCACGGGGGGACAATAGGTCTTCATGGGGGGGCAGCAGGGCGTGTACTTCTGCACAGGCTGCCTCTGGATGGTGTAATGGCAGGAGGGCCCCGAGTCGTGGCAGGAGGAGCGGGATCCGTGGCAGGAGGTTTCGTGGCTGTGGCAAGATCCACGAGAGCACATCTTTCTGGAGTATCGGCAAAGCTGTCAGGAGGAAGAGATCAACGTGGTGAGAGGAGCCCCACATCCACTTCCTATATTCCCTCCCCCTTTCTTTTTTAATAATACTTTTCTGAGCTCCCCAGCCAACTCTTTCTCTCTTTCTTTTTGCCTGCCTAATCCAGACCGAATGCACCGTTGATCCTGCCTAATCTGCAGGGCTTCCTCTGGCAATCGCTGTCTGAAGCTGGGTCCCTGCAAGCCGATTCAACGAGCCCCATGAGCCACACCCAAACCCCATCTCGCTTGTGAAACAGCGTGGAGCTTGTGTCACCTGAGGATCCCTTCGTGTGCTTTTGCTGCACCTTCCCTGGTGATCCCTGTCCTGCCATCCACCGTTCGCCCTGCCTGCCTCAGGGCATTGCAAACGTGCAAGCAGAAGGCATGTAGCTAAGTCCCAGTTCCCAGAAAGTCCGTAAAAACCTCTAGTAGAGTTTTCTTCTCTCTCAGCATGAACAGAAATAGTAAAATTGGTCTTACCCTCTTCAGCTACAGAGACAAGTGTCTGGAAGTGAAGGCGAGCGACTGAGGAGGACTGGGCTGAGCGATCTTTTATACGGCTCCAAGAGGTTATCTCGGATGTGAGACACCTCTTTGCAATGACAATTTAATGATTTCCGCACTCAATCCCACAGCTGTTTGCGCTATCCTATTTTTAGCGTTTCCTCTTTGACGCACTGTATTTCGTCCTATAGGTAATTCCTAATGCAATTCCTATAAGGATTTTGGAAGGCATTTCTTTCCCATTTCCTGGAGACTGACACTAATCTCTCATAGGTGTTAATTAGCTTGCCAATGGGCAACCGGGATTGCATCAGTGACAGAAAGTTCTTTACGTATGAGAAACGCTGACTCCTGGGGTAGGCCTACCGTTTTGCGGAGGTGACAGCTCACGATTTTAATTTACGTGTTGTTGAATGCCAGGAGGCAATGGGATTACCAGCTGCAACTCATGGGTATGACACGATGCTGGGAAGTCTGGCGTGATCTCTTCCGTTCCCTGGTACGGCAAAAAATGCAGTATTTCTGATTCTTCGCATGTTCCTTGACTTGCCAGATGAGTTGGCTGACCCCATCAGATTGTTCCACATGTATCAAAGGTTGTTTAGTACTTAAGATGAGAGCAAAATGTCTGTCGATGAGCTCTGAACAAGGTGTGAGTATGTTAAGTTTTCCTGTTCCTTGGTTTCTCTTTCCCTTCACTGATTTTTTATACTTTTTTCACCTGACCTCACCTGCAGAGCAGTCTGGAAAGCAAAGGATTCAGAGAAAGTAAGCGTTGGAGCTGACATTTGAACACATATTGCATTTTGTCAGTAGCGGTGAAATTACGGGCACTAGGGCTGGGTTTATAACCCTGTTTGACTCAGTCTTTGAAGCATTAAGAAAATAAAGCCCATAACTCATTGACTTTGGAAAATGTTACCCATTAGAGTAATTTGCTAACTGCTAAGGAGAAGCTCTCTTTTTCTCTCAAGTACGGGTGTCCTACGGCTTTTCTTCACACTAGTGGCGATATAGTTGTGGTGAGTTTTGTGTAGCAAGGGACGATTACACAAATTACTCGGGGACATTTTGTGACTCAGCTGTGGGTCCAAAACCAAGGGAGGCTGCAGCTGCCCGGTGAGTGAAGCCGGAGCTTGTGTGACAGTTCTCCTTTCCTCCATGCTTTGACCTGGAGCATCTTCTCCAACCTTAATGATTCCATGATTCTGTGATTCTGTGATTCTATGTTCATACCAATGTTCCTCCAAAATCTTTCCACCACCTCAACAGCCTTTCGAAACTGGGGTGTCCTCAGGTTACACCCACTCAAAAAATGTTTCTGAATCTTTCAAGCTCAGATCCTGCTAAGGAAAACACGATCTCTATGGAGTTGTCACCCGTTGCTTGCAGTTCTTTCATGGGAGTATGTAAGGGGACCCCAACCTACAGTGATGAAATGTCATTTTTAGAGCAATGTGGGAGTTGATACTTGCTCGCTTACAGACAGCAGCGTTTGGTTTACGAGCTCTCCATGATAACGTATTGTGGTGCTCAGATCTGTGTTGTGTGAGCGCACAAGAGTCTTGCATGAGATGGACCTTCCCTGGGCTAAGCCATTTCTCTGCTCCGAAGTATACACTAGTGACAAGCAACACTGGAATATGAAAAAGAAGTTTCTGCCTTCTGTTTTCAGAGGCTCAGCGCTATTAAGATATTTGAAAATATTTATATCCCCAAGTTCTGAAGTTGAGCTTGGAGTAAATTATTGCATGTATTGAGTAAGAATATTAGCAACTGTGAACTACTTATTCCTCTTTCATGTGATGAGCTAGGCTTGCCTCCGAAACAAAAGAGTTTTCATTCAACTGTCTTTGATCTCGTGGTTTTCAGAACAATGGGACAAAAATCTATGTAGACCAGCTCATCGTCTGGGGTGAGCAGGGGAAACTTTCTTCTGGTTTTCTAGGTGCTTGCATGTAGGTTTTTGGTAGTCGAGAACTTTTTCCTCTACTACTGTGTCTGTTTTCTTCCCAAATGAAAGTGGGAATTGTTATTGGCCATCAACTATTGGGACACTTTGAGAGTATGTGGAAATTTGACTGAAGAATCCAGAAAAAAAAGGAAAAAGTCTAAAGGAAAAAGTGAATAAAGAAATTGAAAGACAATGCGGGTCTCATGAATTGTAAGATTTATTGTTTCCCACACCCAGATGAGCCTGAAACACAAGTGCATGGCATAGAAAGATTCCCAACAGTAATTATGCTGTGAATAATTAGAAAGGACATTTCCTGAATAATTAGAAAGAATGACACCTTGGATGGTCATTAGGGGAACACTTCATCCAGAGCAGCGGTGAGGCACATGGCAGAGACCCAGGGATTTCAGCAAGGATGAGACCATCTGTGGTCACAGCGTCCAAAGGAGGAGCGAGCCGATGGGTCCAGGTGCCGGGGTCGGATCCTGCTGCTAGTACTTGGGGCATGTCGGCGGCAGCTTGCAGATGTTCTTGGTGTACTGGGGGCAGTAGGGGGCTGGGGGGCAATAGCGCTGCATGGGGGGGCAATAGGGCTGCACAGGAGGGCAGTAGCGCTGCACGGGGGGGCAGTAAGGCTGCACGGGGGGGCAGCAGGGCGTCACGTAGCTGTACTTCTGCACAGGCTGCCTCTGGATGGTGTAATGGCAGGAAGGCCCCGAGTCGTGGCAGGAGGAGCGGGATTCGTGGCAGGAGGTTTCGTGGCTGTGGCAAGACCCACGAGAGCACATCTTTCTGGAGTATGGGCAAAGCTGTAGGGAAGAGAGAAAGAGACCGTCAAGCTGGCACGGCTGCTCCACTGTAACCTTCTGCATTTTCCTTGATTCTTTTTCTGTAGTATCCTGGTTATTTTGTTTTCCTCTATTTTGTAATATATGGGATATCTTGACCCTGAAAGTGATACTGCCTTTTCTTTTGGGGGATAGTCTACAATGGTCTAGCTCTGATGGGAATTTCTCTACCAAGTTGCTACTGTTGGCTTTTTAAGGTAAAAATTACTTCTAAATCTGCACTGACTTGTCTGAGATCTCGCTCCCTCAATCACCAGCTAGTTTGGGAATTAATTCCTTGCTGGGTCCCAAAGACTCTGTGCCTTTGCAGATCTAGTACTTCAATTACTCCTATATTGCTGTCATCCCATCTGCTGTGAGCAAACCATGAGCATCCTTTGCGTCGCTTACATGTTCAGGCACCCAGTCACCAAAAATAAGAAATTTCTAAGACAAAGGCAAGGTCTAAACGCAGAACTTGTCAGCTAGAAATCCTGTGTGAGCTCCTGCTGCTCAACAGTAGATAAATAAATATAATCCAACTTACCCTTCGTTGGAGCAAGCAAGAGGAAGAGCACCGAGAGCTGATGCTGAATGAGGGAGGAACAGGGGATGGTGAGCTTTTATATCTTCCAAAGCGTTGTCCGAGAAATTATGCATCTCTTGGCAATGCTGACAATTAATTAAGTAGTCATGTTCATATTTATCTTCTGTGTCTAGTTTCTAGCATTTCCGATTTGGCACAGTCAGGAAAAACAATTATGACTTTTTCCTTAACGTGTTAATAGGCAATGAATTTCCCAATCTGCTTTATAAGGGAATTTTGAAGGCAGTTGCATATTTACATATTAAAAACGAACCTAACCCTAGAGTTATTAAGTGATTTGTCGTTGGGCAACCAGTATTGCATCAACGTACAATTCAAAAGTGTTGACTCCTACTCTGGATGCTGCCCCTTGGTCTGCACAGCAGACTCACATTTTGATTGATATGTTTTTTTCATGACACAAGGGACTGTAATTAACAGCCACAACTCACATGGACTCTACTTAGAGGGAAGTCCTGTTGACTAGCTCAAACGCACCTAACGCCTCAACACCGGAGATGACGCTAGAAGGACGTCCCCAATTCCGAAGTTTTTCATTCCATTTGTGAGCCCGCCAACCATCAGCTTTTTTCCCCTTGCGCCATGGTATTATCCTATTTACATTCCTCCTGGAAGAAGATGATTTCAAATCCTAAGCAGGAAGGATTTGTGCTGGGAAGCTATCGCCTATTGGCATCCTGTTTTCAGATCCCAAATCGCTTCGGGCTCCTGTCTTACTTAAGCGGTTTTGTAATTTTTACTCATTGAAATGCTTCACTATTTACTGCCGAGTTTCTCTCATAGTGGCCCAAGACTTTACTTTAGGACAATGAAATGGGTAATCATTCCTGTCCTGTGACTTTTAGCCAGGAGGGTGCTTGGAGGAACTCCTCAGGAGCATCCCATGGGTCAGTCCTGTTGCAACTAGAACAAGGGGGTCTTAAAAGTTGCTTACCAAGTTCACAAGGAAGCAGCTGTCCCTACTGAGAGGTCTTCATATCTTTCAGAGTTTATTTTCATGTCAAATTTGGGAAAAAAGAATTTGCTACTCTGCCAGCAGTTTTGTGAATTGCTAATTCATTCTGAATTTGAAAATACATCCCGGGAAACCATGATTTCTTGTTCTGGTTGGGTTTTTTAAAATTTATTTTTCAAGGCCATGATTTAGGGAAAAAAAAAATTTAAAAAGTCTTTTAAAGCTAGCTCTTGTTTAGGAAAATCTCACCAACAGCCTTCTGAACAGCCCTGCTGTAATAAGCAATGTAGAAATGTAATAAGTAATGTAGAGACGTTTCATCTAGATGGATAAAGTATGTTTTGGGAAGGCCTTTATGTCAGGTCTGTCGTGTAGAGTGCATTCGTCTCACCCTTTTCTAGATACTCAAAGTTAATAATTAAAGCTGAAGCTAGTTGTCGAGCTCTCTGTGAAACCGATGCAGAGAAACAGGCACTGGCAGAAGGAAGCGAGCGATCCTGTTCTAGAACAGACGTCTCAGCTAGATGGGCTGGCGACTGGGGAGATAAGAATAGTCTTAGGTTGTAAAAAGTAGAGAGAGATTTAGCATTAATTTTTAAGTGTGTGTAATTTTCATTGAAAAGAGTAATTTGAAGTTTAGTGAAAGAAGGGGGGTTAGAGAAGTCCTCTAGGCACCTATTTGCCTTTATTAAACACCTCAAAACGTTTGTAACTCTGAGTCAGAGTGACAAATGAAGTATGAGGTGCTATAGAAGAGGGAACTGAGAAAGACAGTCCTAGGCTTAATAGGGTACAGGTGAGCTCCCTGTATGCTGTCCATAAATGCATTCATCTGTCACAGAAATGCATCTGGAATGACTGGCTTTCATTCCTTTGGAATCTTTAAGGATGTGGGCATTTTGTGATAAGTTTGAGAAGAACAGAATGAGAAGCGGTGACTAAGAAGTCAGAGGTAAAGATAATCCCCAAGTAAAGAGGTCAAAGGATAAACAAATCATAAACGTCTTCTATTTTTGGAAATGAAATTTTATTGTCTCATTTGCATGTTTGGAGGCTGACACATCATGTGTAAGCCACTGCCAGCAGAAATAATTCCCAGCCTTTTGGAAAAGAACATAAGCAGGGTCTTGCATACTAAAGAAATTAAAACACACCAGATTTATATTTTGAAGAAAATTCTAATCACAGATGAGATATTCGAAGATTCATGCAAGCCAAAAATGGGAAAGGAGATCCAGTGATTCAAGCTTTAGTCATTGAGAGCATCTAAGGAAGACTGAGCCGATGGGTCCAGGTGCCGGGGTCGGATCCTGCTGCTAGTACTTGGGGCATGTTGGCGGCAGCTTGCAGATGTTCTTGGTGTACTGGGGGCAGTAGGGGGCTGGGGGGCAATAGCGCTGCACGGGGGGGCAATAGGGCTGCACAGGAGGGCAGTAGCGCTGCACGGGGGGGCAGTAAGGCTGCACGGGGGGGCAGCAGGGTGTCACGTAGCTGTACTTCTGCACAGGCTGCCTCTGGATGGTGTAATGGCATGAGGGCCCCGAGTCGTGGCAGGAGGAGTGGGATTCATGGCAGGAAGACCGGGATCCATGGCAGGAGGTTTCATGGCTGTGGCAAGACCCGCGAGAGCACATCTTTCTGGAGTATGGGCAAAGCTGTAGGGAAGAGAGAAATGGTCATGCTGGTACAGCAGCCCCAGTGTACATGAGCATACCTGCATTCTCTAATAATTCTCTGGAATCCCCCATTTTCTTCCTAATTTCTAGTTCTTCAGGGATGAGAAAGTGATTTCAATGCTGATTAGGTATTGGGATGATTTATATCCCCCACTGAAAACATGACCTTTTACAGATGCAATTTGCTTTTCAGAGAAACGTTACTCAAAACATCCGTTGCCCACATGCAGCCCCAGACCCTCCAGTGTCTTCTACTCGAAAACTTCGAAGCCTCTTTTCCTTAAAGTCCTCTGACTGTCCTCCCTCTGTATTTTCCAATCTTTCTGTTGTTTTGGTTCGGCTTGAGCCTCTGCCTGCTAACCCTATATTCCACTTGTCATTTGTGTTAATGAAACAGCTCTTGTGGGTAAGAAGAACTTGGTCTCTGGCATGATCGAGGTCCAGAGGTGAGGAGTGAATATCATACTCCAACTCTACCAAAGCTTGTATGAAAGCAGCTGGTTTCATACAGAAACTCAAGAGAAACAGAAAAATTGGACTTACCCCTTCAGCAACAGGAATGAAGGTGTATAGGATCAGAGAAGTGAATGAAGCAAATTGGGATGAGAGACCTTTTATACTCTTCCAAAGGGTTATCTGGGACATGAGACATCTCTTGGCAAGTGTAACCTAATTACATATCCCAGCCCATTTCTATCCGCTGTATTCAGCTTCCGACATTTTCCCTTTGATGCACTGTGCTTTTAGCATTGTAATTGTCCCATAGGTTATTAATAGCACTCTAATTCCTTTGCCTCCCTATGAAAGAGGTTGGAAAGTATTTCACACAACGTGAAGCCAATACCGAAGAAACTAATGGATCTGGTCATGGACAACAAGTATCAAGTGGAAGAGGTGTTTGTAATTCAGAAGTACCAATTCCTCAAGCTGTGCTGGGATGTCACATGGGCCAAGAGCTAAACGTGATCACACCTCCTTGTGAAAGAAACATGATTACTAATGTTAACTCATACGGATTATGTTTAGGGCAGGAATACTCTAGCTGAATTGCTCAATGATACTGGATATTTTAATGAGAGATTCGGCATTAGCCCAAAGATGTCCTTCATTGATAATTTCAACCTGTCTGCCTGGTGTATCCTATCAAGAATTTCTTTTATTCTTGCTATAGATGATGTTTTAGTCTAATTCTGCAATACGATGTTGATGGCAATGATATCAAGTCCCGGAGCAGAATGATTTGAGGTGAACCCATCAGACTAAGTCCTGCTCACATTCCCGGAAATAGAGTTATTTTCTGTTCCTATTTTCCTCTGTCCTTCTTTAATGTACTTCTAATTTTTTCCCAACTTTTTAATTAAAACTTCTCTTTAGTTTACTTTCTGGAAATTTGTAGCAGTTGAGGTTGTGAGAAGGTGGGTCATGTGCCTACCTCCAGAATAAGGTTTAAGATCTTTAATTTCACAATAACGTTGAAGATGATATTTGGACTATTAGCTGGGACAGAGTGCTAGTACTGCTGTCCTGCTTTCAGTACTCAGCCACGGCATCTCTGCAGCTCTTATGGAAATATGCATTAGACAGGGCCATAACTCAAGAAAAAATAAACAAAACAGCGTAATGTGGTAGAGGTAGATGCTTCTGAGCCTGGATTTTCCTGTGAATCATGGATAACTTCGGTCTTCCTTTCCGTGTCTATGTACAGGTCATGCCCATCTAACCCAGCAATTACATTTTCTTGTCCCATAAAAGGCAAGGATGTGTCAACACCGGCATAACATTGTGGATTAGACATCAGGCACAACTGATTTTGGGTGATGCTCTACTGACTCACTGGGATCCCTCAGACAGGTCCATTTGCATCTGTGCTTCAGTATCACAATGTACAGAACAAACCTATAAATACTTTGCTGCAAAGTTTTATTTAGAATGCAGTTAGGCAGCACCTTGAGAAATCTTTGATCGTGTATGGGAGTAAATCTGCTGTCATATAACAGAGAGAAGATGGTAAAAATAAAAAAAAAGGGCATCAGATGTAAATATTGGGAACCAAACAAAAACGGCTGTGGTCAGGGGAGAACAAAGCCCCCATTCTCCAGGAGTGCCTCACTGCTGAAGCCTCCAGCTCTATAAAATTTCCCTGTTTCAGGCCATTCCCTTCAGTTTGACTTTACTTCTCCTATTGCTCCCCTGTTGTTGACTAAGGTATGTGATTTGAGTGGTGATCGGGAACATTTATGGACTTATTCGTAAACTGTAGCTCTTGTGTTTATCCACTTAGCTTGGCTCTGCCTAAATCCAAACTGCTTGTTTATTGTAAATAGTGCAAGAGACAGATACTTTGTATGTAATTTTTATTGTATTTCATTGAAAAAGGATATCTAATTATGGAAAATAACAATAAACTTTAGGTTTTGGAATAAATATGTCACAGGAAAAAGTATCTAATATGTCATACAGAAGATATCTTATAGATCATGATAAAAAAGGGGTTGAAAACAAAAGTCCAGATTTGCTGTAGGTAAGTCCTCAATTTCTGGTTAACCCTGCTTATCTTGAAGTGCAGTAGAGAAAGAAATTGCACAAAAAGATATTGCCTTGCTTCCATGACCAACCTACCTCTCCTTTAGGTGCATCCCATTGCCCAAAATGGCATGCTTTTCTGGGAGGGAATCCTTCTTCAACTTGAACTCAACCTGGTATGACCCGGCAGGCTCCTGGCTGGACACCCAGCGCACACCTCTCCTCTATGCCTACGGCCCTGGCTGCGCCCGTGGCAGAGACTCATGCTGGGGTGGCCATGACTATCGGCACTCCACCTACCACTGCTCGGTCTGCTCCGAGCCGGCACCGTGCCAGGGAAGCAGGTCTTCTCCCTGTGCCGGGGAGCTGGTGAGCAGCTATGAGGTGTGCGGGGTATGCCATAGCTATGGGGTACGTTTGGAGGGGTGTTACGAGGGATGCTGCAATTAATGGGAGACCAGGTTGTGTGGGACTCCTACCTTGGCGTGGTCCAGGACTCTCACGTTGCAGCATTGCTGTATGCAGCCACAATGGCACAGCCACCAGTGCTGTGTGGGAGCCCAACACTTGCCCAACACTTGTTTTGTGCTGAGAAACGTGCTCTGCGTGCAGGCCCCCCTTGCCTCTTGCTTTTCTAAAGTTTGCCTTGGGTGTATCATGCTTTTTGTGGTCTGTTTCTTGCCCACTCCTGCTGACTTGATTGACGCACTGTCCAGAAAATGTCCTCTGCAGAGGTTGCCCTCAGCACATGCATCATTGCTGCTGTGGCCTTCGTGGCAGGGGGAAGGTGGGGACAATTCCCTGCTGAATTTATGCAATACGCTTTCCTGCTTCCCTTCCCAGACATGTGTGCTGAGATAACAAAACTTCATCTCAGGAGAGATTTGCTGTCTCTATTCGTCTTCTTAAACGAATGACACAACCTGCAGCGCTTCAGTTTAGCCGAGAGCGTAGGTGAAAACTTGGACTGCTTAGAAAGAATTAAGATAGGAGATTTTATCTCCCCTTCCCCCAGACACTTCCAGTCAGACTCAAACCCAGCCCAGAGCCTCCAGTCTGGCTTGGTTTCAACCTCCCGTTTGGCACAGGATGGGTTTGGCACTGGCAGAGGGGTACTTGGGTGTCTGGGGGAACGGGGACCGTCGGTGGCACCACGCAATGCCTTCATGCACAGTCAGAGCTGCACGTCTCTGACCCCGACGTTCATTCCTTGCACCTGCAATCATGTACCTTGCATATGGGAATGATGCTCCTCATTATTTTAATTAACAGTAATAATAAAACAAGTGCTAATAATAAGTTTCTTGTTCCTTTCAAAGATTCAGTACAAACCCTTTGCTAATTAAATATCTAGCGCATTACACACAATACTGCTCTCATCCCACAGAGGCATGAATTCCTGCAGCGATCTTCCTCCGTGCTGGTGGACACTGGAGGAGAACCTGGGGATGAATCTAGTGCAATGGGAAATACAACTGCTGCTTTTTATGGCCATCTGTCCATTTGGTATTCCTTTTTTCTACACCTACAAGGGAAGCTCGGAAATTTTATGGTTTCTGCTGAGAAAAGTTAGCTTAAACCTTGGTAGGAAGTGGGAAAATTATTTTCTTTCACAATCTTTCTCTTGTTTTCCAGACGTACGTGGTGTTTACAGCACTAGAGTTCACAGTGGGAGTTAAGGCTGCAGAGCATGGCCTGACTTAAACCCATATCTAGGCAATATGGACTCTTGCTGGGATTTTCAAATAAGGTAGAGTTACCTTGCACAAAATATCTATCTAACCCCATATTCTCTATTTAGAACAGGTCAGAAGGAAGACTAAGTATGATGGAGTCCTTCCTCTGCTTACACCCTCTTGTTTATGGTGATCAGTGATTTTCAGGCTTCCTAGATGGAGTCTGCTTTTGTGCTCACCAGCCACGTACGTATTACAAAGCTGAAGCTTCGCTTTTAGCTCCTTCAAAATGTGTCTGTGAGGATCTGAGGCTCGGGGCCAGTTGTCGCAGAGCCAAGGGCTGGGATTAATGAGAGATGATGATCTGCACCTTCAATCCCAGACAGCTTTTCCAAACCCAGCACCTGGATTTGTCTGGCAGACGCATAAGGTGTGGGGAGTGGAGAGCTTTGACACACCGCTGCTGTTGAAGTGCAGTGGGAAGGGGGGGAAGCTGTGAAAAGCAGCTCTCGTTAATAAAGGTGGGCTTGGGAATGATGCTGAAGATAAGGAGGAGGGTAACGGTGGAAAAACACTAGGACACCAGCATGTTTTGTGAGCTTTAGGTTTTAATATCACATCTTTGCTACCGGAGACAGAAGCAGGAAATAAATGGATTGAAATTCCGAGCGCGCGAGGGCAAATCACATTTCTGCCATGCTAATGCCACTTTGCATTATCAGGAGCGGGGAGAGGTAATTTGTGCTGGAGGGAAGGGGCAGGACCTGCCCAAGCTCAGGGCTGCATCTTGCGGAGGAGAGGTGTGCGCTGACCATCGACTCGTCCTCGCCCCTTCACTTCTGCTGCTGCGGGGGCCACTGCACCGGCTGCTTGATCTGCTGTTGCTGCTGGCAAGGAGCGGGGGCCACCGGCACCTGCCCGGGCACGGTGACCACGGGGCACTGGGGTTGGAGGACCACCACTGGTGTCACATCCTGCACGGCGCTGACTTCGTGGCAGATGACCTCCTCGGAGCCGTGGCAGGACCTCTCGTTGTCATGGCAGGAGGAGCCCCCGCTGTGGCAGGAGGAGCTCTCGGTGCTGTGGCAGCCTCTGTCTCCACGGGAGCACATTTTTCAGTTGGTGCGGTGAAGTCTGGGAAGGAGAGACCTTTGTCATTAGATGCATGAAGAGCAACGTGCTTTCCCCACTCTGCCTTGGGTTCAGATTTCCTTGACGTGTTTATGAGCCTGCCAGGGCTCAGCAGGATTTTCCTGTCTGCCCATCCCATTTCCCTGGCTTGGGGCTTCGTTCCCGCAGTGCCGGATGAGCCCACACCATCTGAACACCCTCATGAGCCCCCCCAGCAGCCCGGATCTCCATTTCTGCTGGGCTCTGTGAGCCATTTCCCTGCTCTCCCTTGCTGCATCCCATGAGCACTCATGCAAGACACCTGGGATTATCTCAGGGCTGTGTAACGGAGGAGCAGATGCGCTGTGGGCTGCCAGTTTATGCTGCACCAGCAAGAGGCATCTTGGCAAGGGTCTGAAAAATTTGCAGCCTAGAGGGGTCCTGGCACAGCCGGTGAATTTATAGCCAGGACTGGTGATATAAGGGCCTCGGCAACATACACTTTAGAAGCCAGATGCTCAAAATGAAGACTCCTGTGCCTTCCTCCCTCCTTGTGTCCTCTGCTCCTTCTGTGCCCTGAAGACCCTTGGCTGGCCAGTGCCCCATTTCCCGAAGCATGAGGAAAATCCTCTGTGCACGTCTAAACCCCCCGTCTGAGGAGAGCTGAGATTTCAAGGAGGCAGAAGGCATCCAGGATGCAGCCAGCTGAGCTGAAGGCTGTTCATGCTACTCCTTCCTCTCATAGTTTAAATCTGCCTTCTCGGTTCTTTCCCAAATTTCTTCAAGGACAGCTTAATACTTTCAGCTCCTGAAGATTTACCTTTTCCAAAGGAGCTTAGTAAAGGAGTCGGGCTCACAAGTGCAATTAAAATTCCCAGCTTAAACCCAAGGTTTCTTATGAAAGATCATTACTGAATCATTCATTCCCAAATCCCATTCTTTACTTTTTTATTTCCAGTTTATCCTTTGGAAACTAGGAATCCTGAGCACTGAAGAAATCCAGATATATCTACATGTGATAAGAACAATAAATTTGCTTCTTAGCATAGGCAGTCTTGAGACCAATTTTGATAGTGCAAAATTGCCCCAGCCACTGAGGGAAGAACTTGGCTCCTAATAATCCCAGCACCTGCAGACAGACCCATCTTTGTAAGAGCATAACTGAGCTCAGATCAGCAAATTCTCACAGGAATGAAATGTTAGCGGTGTAGTAGAACTTACCTCGGCTGTGAAGGCTCTGAAGAAGGAGCGGAGCTGAGTGAATGAGCTGCTCTCCCACCAGAGAACTTTTATATGGTTCCTAACTCTCTTCCTGAAAATGCAATAAACCCCTGGGGAAAAATGACCAACGTATTTACAAAACAGCCACACCTCTAATTATCCACCACCTTCAAAAGCTTATTCAACCTGGTTTCTTTGATTGACTTGTCATACAGTAGATTGTCTTCCTTGTGTTACAAAGCTTTAATTGCCACCCTGCCCCATGAAGGTTGTAATGCACGAAGAGTGAAAACCGTGTGGGTGGCTTGACTGTCTCACCGTCATGCCCGGATGAGTTTTAGATTGCAAAATGGATGGCAAAGGTGGCTCTTCTTTGGGTTTCTATCCTCCTGAAACCTCTTGCCCAAAGTCTGGCAGGGAGGAGAGGTCATGATGTCCGGTCACCTCTAACTGCTCTTGGCAGGACCGGGGTCTTGGCAGTGGACAAGAGCCACCACGTTCACGTCCTCGCCATAAAAAATGGCAAATTTTTAGAAAATCCTCATCACATGTCCTCTGAAAGTATCTTTAAAGTTGTCTTCACCCTGTTAGACATCTGCAGGTGCCAGAAGCTTAGCAGCCGAGGGTCCCCTCTCAATCTCCTCTCTCTGACTGTGTCATTTCCCGGAGCAATAAAACCAGGATAATGAAGCCTGTGGCCGCTGTGGCAGGCTCCAAGAACTCCAACTGGAAAGTGACCTGACAAAGCCAGGTAGCGGTACAGGCCACTTTTGGAAGTTTTGGTTTACACCTGTGAACACCCCAAAAATGTAGTGCGGTTTCTCTACCTGTGTCCACCTACTTCGTGTCTGATTTTATAGCCATCTCACTGATATTGACATAGTTACCACTAATTTTCATTGCTGACATTTTTCCTGGCCAATACCAAAAAGCCCCGAACAGAAGTGCTCTTTTAAAATGTCTGTTTTTCTAATATTTTAAATTTTTTTTTGATTGCCTGCCTCTGAAGCAGCCGTTGTCCGTGATGGGAAACGCGTGCCTGCAGAAGCCGCTTGGGCAAACCTTGCATTCATGAGTAAGCTGTGAGTAAAGCACTAGCTCAGAGGCCATGTACCCGAGCTCACCACGCATCTTGAGCTCACCCAACTCTTCCCTGGGGCTGGACGGGTGCACCCTGGGTGCAAAGCAGCGGACTGCTGCAAGCCTGGGGCGCTTGGCTGGCCCTGGTGCAATCAGCTGTGCAACCATGGCTTTGCAACAGCCCCGGTTTCTCCTTTCCCCCTCCCATTAGCAGCTTGACTGTGCAATTTCAGCAGGGCTCACTGTGTTTTTACTCATTTTGCATCTTAACTCCCTCTGCAAACATGGGAGTCACAAGGTTTTGTTGGGCAGAGATCGACTGAACATCTGAAGCACAGGGGTGGCTCCCACTTGCTATCTCTAAAACAATTTCTTTAGTTTCTATCCAGCAGCGCCAGGTAGTGACTTTCATCAAGAAGCCAGATTCGTGTTTACCGTTCAGCCTGCCTGTTTACAAACAGCCGAAGCAGAGGGGCCACGGCTTTTGCAAGCATCGACACGCTCATGGATGCAGAGTCCTGCATTATCACAGTTCGTCATCCATGAAGGATGACTCCTTCCTCCCCTGTTGCACAACGAGTGGGGAGGAAATCTGCATGTGCAAGTGCGCATGCGTAAGCCCGCGTGTAAAATCCAGCCTCCGCCTGCTCCCAGCCTCATGCTGGAGGTGACCCGCAGTCTCTCCAGTGTGCAGAGAAAGGCAGTGGGATGCAGCCCCAGCTCCTCGTGTTCAAGCTCTGGATGCAAGAGCATCCTCCTTCTCCCTTGGGTCTATTATACAATTATATCATCTAGCTCGGTTAACATCTAAGCTTGTGGAGTGCTTTTTGATGCAAGCCTCAAAGAACCAGCCAGGTGGGACAGTGAATAAGAAATATACTTTTAGTGTTCTATATTTTCTTTTTTTTTGGGGGGGGCTGAAATTTTGGGGTGGTTTCTGGTCAGTTAGTTGAATAGACAAGAAGTTTTTGAATACTCCAGCCTCTAATAGGTTTTCTGAAAGTCTCTTGGAAGTTGTTTGAGCTTTCTGAGTTCTTTTGCTACTTTTGATGCTATCGGTTGAAGTAGGGAAAATAACACAAATCAATAATGAAGTGGTAGATTTTAGAAATATAAGTAGATGCAAATAAATGATAAAGCTGTTAAATTTTAGAATGGAATTTAATATGGCTGGTGACAAAACCTTGTGTAATGTTCCCTGCACCACAGTCTTACAACATTTTACAGCATGAACGATACCCATTGTGACACCAAACACAGGGACAGAGCTCAGAGGATTTTGTTTTTTGTAAGCTGTGGTGTTTTACAAACATCAGGGCAAAGTTTTCTGGATTTTTATTGAGCTGAAAGGATCAAAATCCCCACAGGTGGGTGAAAGCAGCAATGGTAAAAAATATTCTAGAATGTACTTTTATGGTCTTTTGTTTTCCTTTTAAATGGGCACAGATCTATGGGTGGTTTTTTCCTTCATTACCAATATTTGGAGGAGTCAAAAACCCCCAGAGAACAGTCCCAAAACACTAATTGTGTGGCAAATACCACGTAACAACTGGTACTGGATGTTCAAGCCTCCCCCATGCTGTCCCATCAGCATAGCACAGAGGAACCATCTTCCCCCTGTGCCTAATTTAGGGCCTGATCCTATCAAAAAATGTCATGAAGCAGGTTACTGCGAAGAAGCAAACGAGCTTGTTCGAGTTGCCTCATGCCACTGGTGCAAGCATAAGGTTTACGTACTCTGGCTTACAACATCACCTGCAATCTCTCTGGGACAGGAGCCTGGCGTGTAATTGTTTCCAAGTAAACAACTTTGTACTCCCAAGGTCACGCTGTAAATAATAATCAGTCGGAAATCACCTGGGAGTTTTGCATATCTCCTTAACGTATCTCGCAGAGTCTGGCCTGCGTACCCATGCAGAGGGTCTTGGCAGGACACAGCGTTTCCATTTGATGGGAACAGCATGGGGGAAGCTCTGACTTCAGCAAGAGCAAAACTAAGAACCTTCTCTCGCTGTTGAAAATGATGTATTTTAATTCTATTAAAATAAATATTACATTTGAGTATGGTTGTAAGGTATATATCAAAAATGTTGGAAGATAAATCTTGTGTTGTGAAGTAGACTCCTTGAGTATGTGTGCGTATTTTGAGTGAAGGAGCCAGAAATTAAAGAAATCATTCAGATACTGGAGTTTCCCACAGACTATGAAGTTTTATTTTCCAACCCATGAGCAAAAGGAGATAGGGAGAAGAACATTTTCCCGTCACCAAAGCACAAATCACTTTTCCCAGCAGTGCTTGCAGCAGCGTTGCTAGCACAGCCCGATGCGAGGGATGCAAAGCTCCCTGACCGTAATGACATGGTTGGGGAAAAGCTGCATTACGGCACATCCAGGGCACTTCTGCTTGAGCAGGGGCTGCTGCTGGGTCAGTCACTTCTTCTGGCTGGGGGGCCAGTGGTTGGTCTGCTTGCTCTGGTGGGCCTCCATGTCGGGAATGACCACAGGGCATTTCTGCTGCATGGCCTGGGAGGACTCACCGCCTCCAGAGCTGAGCTCTGGGCCTGAGCACCCCCCGATGCCATAGCCCGATCCTCCGCTATAGTATCCTGACCCACCACTGCCCCCACCTGTTGTTAAGGCTTTTTCTCTTGGTGACCCATCGTATCCGTACCCAGAGCCTCCTCCCGCGGTGATGCCCAATTTCCCACTGTGGCAGATGGATCCTCCACCACCCCCTGAGCTGCCAATGATGTTCTGCCCTGAGTCCTCGCTGCTGCACCCTATTCCCCCCCCGGTGCCGTGGACTGGGACTGTCCCCCCTGCAATGCCCCAGCCAGATGTTCCCTCACTGTCACCGCTGGTTATTACAACAGATCCATCACTGCCACATCTGTACCCCCCTGCAACGCCATAGGTGGACGATGTTGGCATGGGCTGGCAGGATGAAGCTCCCCGGCTGTAGATGACTGAGCCTTCTCCACCACAGAAGAAGGAGCCATGTCCCTGGAGGCTCGAGAACCCCCCGCTGCTGCTGCAGCATCCCCTGTGGTGTGAGCAGATCTCATTGCTGTAGCCCCTGTGCTGGTGGGCACATCTCCCTCGGAGACAGTGATAAATCTGAAAAAGAAAAAAAAAAAAAAAGAAAACCTGCACTGTTTTGCTTCATTTTTGCATCATGGCAGGCGGGGGGAGGCTGCAGGTGGTGTGGTCAGAAAGGCAATGCCAGGCTTCAAAAGAGGGCACTGGCCAGCCGTTCTTCAAATGCAAGAGTATTTTGACTCTTACTGGGATAGTTTTTCTCTTTCTTATCTCCAGGGCATATTACCAGAGAATCAAAATCTGAAATATATTCTTTCAACATCTAATAACCGCCATGGTTTTCCCCGCTCATTTTCATGACTGTAACTGCAGAGCTGTAAAAATAGCAAGGATGACCCTTGCTTCTGTTTTTAAACTGCTGCAAGAGCAGTGGATCAAAATTTCCGTGCAAGATGATGTTGCTGGCTGTATTATTGCCATCGTTGCGTAGCTTCCCCAAAGGTCTTTTCTGTAAGGTAATTGGCAGAGCCATAGCAGTATGTAACTATTATGAAGTACAGCATAGGCTTGTTATTGTATAACATAAAAAATGTGTCCCGCACATTGCAAAGACATTCAAAACTGCAAAGACTACGCAGTCACCACTGTGCTGGTCCCACTACAGACCCGTCTGGGTTTTTAGCCTGCTCAGCCCTATGGCTCCCAGTCCAGTGACCTGACTTCATCTTGCTTCATAGCGATCTGATCTGCACCATAGCAGGAAACCACACAGATCCCGAGAACTTTGCTATGGATGCTCAGGCAGCATGGGTACTGCTGCAAGCACGTGTCAAGATCTCAAATGAAGCTGTCTCCCATGAATATGAAATAATAAAGTCTCAGAAAAGAGCAGACTTACCCTCCTCAGCCATTGGAAACACATTTAGAAGATAAAAGTCGACTGAATGAAGAGCTTTAACGGACAGGAACTTTTATATGGTGTTTAGCATATATGGGAAGTGAGACACCCTAAGGAATGGCAAGGATTTATTTACCAATCAAACTCTGATTTCAGTGTTTGCTTTGACTCATGACATCTGATCGATATCTGTCCTTCACACTGCTTGTTGCATTGCATGCGGCAGTAATTGCTACTTCTGCTTAATGACCCTATTCCTGTGCTCCTGCCCTAAGCTACGGAGGACCTATTCTGCCCCCAGTGAGGTGGCAACACTGGGGGAGACCGGGGGAGGTGGGTGGGAGCGTGGGTGTAGAGAAATGCTGAGCAAGAGGATTAGCAAGAGTTGGGCAGAGGGTGGTGGTGACTGGGTCCTGCTCAGGGAAGGGGCAGGGAGGCTGCGGTTCAGCAGTGTTGCAGCGCTCGCTGCTCGGGGCATCACTGTAAGGGTGGGTGTGATCAGTGGGTACCCAGGAGAAGGGAAGACAAATGCTCAGAAAACAGCATGTTGATCCCTCCGGCATGTTACTGATGGCTCCAGTGGGAGATTTTTTGAGGAAGACATTTGCATCTGAACCAGAAGCTTGTTAAAAGTGAAACACCTGGCTCGGGTATTTTGCAAGGGTGCTAGAGATGCTCTGAGAACGCTTAGGGGCCCTGGAGAGAATTGCAGAGGTGTGAATGTCCTAACGCTCAAACCCACTGTGGCTGGATTACTCCTCTAATGAAGGATTATGCCTCCAAACTCCTTCCTTTTGCATTTTCATATGCTGTGTCCTTCCTCTGGCTTGGAAAGAGCACCAAGCACCAGGGACTCCAGGGAGACTGATCCGGAGGGCTGCAGGGGATACGTGTTGTGGCCATGCCGGTAGTGCTGCCCCTCACCATGTCCGTGCTGCAGCCTGTGGTGCTCCAGCTCAGCCCTGCAGCACGGCTCTTGCAGGCTGGACTAGGTCTGATCAGCTCTGAGCAATTTTGCCATGGGGACAATGAGTCTCAGCTTTGGCAAAAGGCCACGTCTACAGGGCAGAAAGCAGTGCACAGGGGTGGTGGTGATGCCCTCGGCATTTCAAAGCAGATTTCAAAAGGTTGGGCAAGGAGGGATTAAGACCTGGAGGCATGATTTGGAGTGTGTTAAGCTGCCTGAGGGACTTGCTGCTGGTTTTATTTCCTTCTGCTTGGCCCAGGGCTGATTTGGCTGACCCAGCGTGTGAGATTTACCCTCTGGGTAGAGCTGCTGTGCGGTTTGCAAAGCTGGGGGAGAAGTGGAAGGATGGCAGGGACGTGGACGCTGGCATGGTGTTACTGGACACCCTGGGCAAGAACAGCTGCTATTGAGGGTCAGCCCCAGTCCCCGCTTTTCAGGGCTGAGCCTGATGGGTTTGGTCATGTCTTCCCAGCAGCACTTCATTGCTCCACAGACATGGTCATTGGGTGCTGGCACCTCAGAGGACTTAGAGCCATGAGCTGGGATGGCTGCACCATGCACAGGCACCAAAGGGATGGTGGGTGCTTGATGTTTTAGGCTGTGCTGTTACTCTGTCACGGACTCCAAGGGGAAAATGAAGGTGCAAAATCTCTGGGGCTGCAAACTGGGTGGTTTTAGACCTGCATCTACAGCAGTGCAGTATTGAACCCATCATCTTCTTTACAGAGAGGAGTGAAATGTTTCATTGGATAGACTTCTAGCTTCCAAGACTGTAAGATGATGCTTGAGAATACAAGAAAAAACAAACTCCCAAAAAAGGCAGCTTTGAGATATTATTACATTTATTAGATATAAAAAGTGCTCTTTGGAAAAGCAGCAGAGCCTTATCAAAAACATCCCAACACCAGCAGCAGGGGACAAGGCTGTTCATCCTGGAGTTCCCAGGACAGGGATGCAGCATCAAGGGAAGAGAAGAGAAGAGAAGAGGACATGCTGGGAAGAAACAGGCAAACGGAGTCAGTCTGGAGGGAAAAAGGTGACATGGCAGAGGCAGGGCTGTTCTTGCTGAGTGCCAGGGCTGCCGGTCGCTGGTTACTTCTGGTGGATGGGGGGCCAGTGGCAGGCCTGCTTGGTCTGATGGGATTCAATGTGGGGAATGACAATGGGGCATTTCTGCTGCATGGACTGGCTGGACCCTCCACTGCCCCCTCCGGAGCTGATGATGATTGTGTGGCCTGAGGAACCGCCACTGCCACCACTGGATCCTCCACTGCAGCATCCAGAGGATCCCCCACTGCCTCCACCTCCAATGATGGTCTTGCCTCCTGAAGACCCACCACTGGATCCCCCACTGCAGCAGCCTGATGAGCCACCTCCTCCACCACCTGAGCTCACAATGATCTTCTGGCCTGATCCCCCACTGCCACCACTGTATCCTCCTCCCATACTGTAGCCTGAGGATCCCCCACTGCAGCATCCGGATGATCCTCCACTGCTTCCACCTCCAATGATGATCTTGCCTCCTGAAGACCCACCACTGGATCCCCCAACGCAGCAGCCTGATGAGCCTCCACTACCTCCACCTCCAATTATGCTCTTTGATTCTGAAGACCCACCACTGGATCCTCCTCCCATGCCGTAGCCTGAGGATCCTCCACTGCAGCATCCAGAGGATCCCCCACTCCCTCCACCTACAATGATGATCTTCCCTCCTGAAGACCCACCACTGGATCCCCCACCGCAGCATCCAGATGATCCTCCACTACCTCCACCTCCAATTATGCTCTTTGATCCTGAAGACCCACCACTGGATCCTCCTCCCATGCCACCACTGGACCCTCCACTGCAGCATCCAGAGGAACCTCCACTCCCTCCACCTACAATGATGATCTTGCCTCCTGAAGACCCACCACTGGATCCCTCACCACAGCAGCCTGATGATCCTCCACTACCTCCACCTCCAATTATGCTCTTTGATCCTGAAGACCCACCACTGGATCCTCCTCCCATGCCGTAGCCTGAGGATCCTCCACTGCAGCATCCAGAGGATCCCCCACTCCCTCCACCTACAATGATGATCTTGCCTCCTGAAGACCCACCACTGGATCCCCCACCGCAGCATCCAGATGATCCTCCACTACCTCCACCTCCAATTATGCTCTTTGATCCTGAAGACCCACCACTGGATCCTCCTCCCATGCCACCACTGGACCCTCCACTGCAGCATCCAGAGGAACCTCCACTCCCTCCACCTACAATGATGATCTTGCCTCCTGAAGACCCACCACTGGATCCCCCACTGCAGCAGCCTGATGAGCCTCCTCCTCCACCGCCTGAGGTGACAACGATCTTCTGGCCTGATCCCCCACTGCCACCGCTGTATCCTCCTCCCATGCTGTAGTCTGAGGAGCCCCCACTGCAGCAGCATCCACCTCCTCCACCGCCAGAGCTGACAATGATCTTGCCAGAGCCCCCGCTGCCCCCGCCGCAGCTGCCCGAGCCGGAGCCCCCGCAGCAGGAGGAGCCCTGCGCTTGGTAGCTGGAGGAGCTGCCCCCGTGGCAGCAGGAGCCCCCGCTGTGGCACCCGCTGGACTGGGAGGACGTTTCATGGCAGCCTCCGGAGGTCTGTCTGGAGCACATCTTTGAGTGGTGACCCTGCAAGAAACAGTGCTGTCAGAGAGGAGCCCCTTGGAGATGCTGCTAAACCTTCACAGCAAACACAAAACGGAGCAGTACCCGGGAAACACCCCATCTGCATCATCTTCTGCAGTCCTACAAGAATAGAAGCTTCATAATTTCCCTCACCCTTGTTAGACAGCAGGAAAGACCTGTAATGTAAAGCTCTGAGGGACTGGTCTGCAGATCATAACAGTCACAGAAAAACTCTGCATGTAGGAACATTGAGAATAATTCCAGAGATTTGCACACATGCTCTGACACGCTCAGAACCAGCAGTCTAAAAAACTTTAGTCCCACTGTAGATCCTTCTGGATTTATAGACTGCTGAAACTCACAGCAGCTGAAAATTCAGACATATTTGCGTGCTCTTAGAATATTAGCTACAGCTCCCTTCCCTAAGGAAAGCAGTCCTGTTGGCACACCAAACTGGTTTTTGGGCAACCCCATCTGACGTCAAGCCGGCATGTTTCCCTCATTCAAAGCATGCTCAAAGACCAACTAGTGGAACGACCTCTCTGCATAGGGTTTCAAAAAGTTTCCGTATCAACGGGCTTACCTTCCGTGCAACTGGAGATGCGTGCAAGGCTCGGAGCAGGTGAATGAGGAGCCTTGGGATAGGTGAGCTTTTATATTGTATGCATTGCGCTCTTAAGGGAAGTGAGACACCCTAAGGAATGCTGATAGATTTATTTACTGAGCCTGGCTTTAGCTACCTCCTTCTTTGACTCACTTGCAGCAGATAGGTGATACGAAGGAGATGTATCAATTACGTTCTTCATCGCAGTTGCTAATTCTACTTAATGATTCATTTCCAGGAGTCTTGCTCTGAAATGTTGGGGGCAAACAGCTTCTGGCGGTCTACCTTGGGGGGTCCCCCATGCATTTCTGCTAGGCTGCATCTTCTTGGGTACTCAGCAGAGAGTGGAGACACAGCAGATGCTAAGGGATGGAGGCTGGAGAGAGTTAGGGCTAGAGCATGATGGAAGAAGAAGGGTAAAGGATGTGCTGGAGCAGACTCCCAGGGAAATTTGGGGAAAGAGAGTTTCCTCAAGGACTGGCAAGATGGGAGCTGGATGGGGAGCAGGAGTACGTCCAGCCCACTGGGAAAGGCAACCATGTGCTCAACAGGCCAAAGGTACCACCTCTGATGGGGCAGTGCACCACTTCAGAGCACCTCTGCCCAGATCCATTTCAGAGGGCCCTGTGAAGATGGCAGAGACATGGGGGCCATTTCCCCTCACCCTTTTGGGAGCCCAAGGTGGACGCTGCTGTTGGACTGACCAGAGAGGTCTGTGCTCAGCTCCAGCTTCCCAGGGGGTCCCGATCACCAGGCTGCGGTGGGGAAAGTCTTGAAATCTTTCTATTTGCTAAGGTGCATTTGAAGGCCACCAAGACCCTGCCCTTGAACTCTAGGGCGTTAAACATTTCATCTGTCTCAGCAGGACCTATCTTCTGAGGGTCCTGCTTCGCTGGCCAGCCCACACACCCCTGAGGCTGGGGAGGTATCTCGGTATTTTGCTTGCTGGAGAATGACAGTTTGTCAGCACAGTTATCGTAGCGCTGGCTGCTGTGTTTTGCAGCAGCTTCATCCTGTCACTGCGTCATGCATGCTTGGAGGTTGACAACAGCATCCACCCTCATGGGAGATTGAGTAGAGGAAGGAATAATTGGGGGGTTTTAGCTGAGAGGATGCATGACAGCAGCAGCAGGCTGCCCAGCCCTGTCACGATGAACATAGTTTTGAGGATGCACGCAAGTCAATTGGTATGGGGACAGGACCATCAGCACCAGGAACAGGGGTGCAGGGGGCTTCCTTCATTTTCCTTTGGACTCCCTCCAGCGGCCTAAGCTCCACTCTCCTCACCAAAGGGAAATCTAAGGTCTCACTGCAGTTCTGGCTCTCACCCGTGAAGTGTGGGTGTTGTGCTACTGAGCATCGCAACGCCTTGATCCCTTCCATGCATTTAACCTGTAGGGACTTGCACAAAGGGGTGCTTAGGATTTGCAGCTCATCAGGACCCAGGGTGTAAGGGAAGGCTGTGGAGGCTTTCGGCAGGGGTGGTGAGAGGTCCTCCTGCAAGTGTTGGTGTGCAGAGAGCCAAAGGCTGGAGCCCGCAGGGACTGGAAGCACTGAACCTGTAGCACACGCACATGTGTGGTACTTGCCACAGGTGGAGGAAGAGCGTGGCTGGAACCACAGCTGCTGGAGGGGTCGGCATTGCCACAAGCCCCTCCAGGTTAAAAGGCAGCTTTAATACCTGTGTTGGGTAAAGGCAAGGGTGGATGCAAAAGACTTCACTGTGGAGGCTGCCCTGAGTTTGGGCCACGCTGCCTGTTTTCTGATGCTTTGTCTGGACCCTTTTCTGCCCTGCAGTCCAGTCACCCTCAGGATGGGCTGGCAGGTCACGTTATCTTTCAGTCTCATCACTGCAGACACCTCAATGCATGGTGCCTTGGTGTGCATTGTTACGAGAGAGGGAATAACCTTGGCCAGATCCTACAATCCTTTTTCCCATCAGGTTCCTTCATGCACAGCGCTGCTAACATTGATAGCATGGGACATGATGAAGATGCTGCTGGTGTAAGAACTCTCCAATTTTTCTGCAAAAGGCAGAAGCTGGTCAGTCATGATCCCTCAAGCATTTGCATGGCTGATGATCCCTTTTATTCCTAATTTTGTTTCCTGCCTACCAGTTGTGTGTGCGAGATGGACAAAAAAACCTCTTAGCTTAAAATTTACTGAACGCAAGACTGTAATCACATCTGTCATGAAGACGACTTGCTGCTGACTTCAGCACAAATGCTACTGAATGTTTCCTACCACAATTAATGTTTTTTTTGGTGATAAATCTACAGAAATGGAGTACATAAAATCCTAACTGGATTTCCAAAGGATGCTGCTGTCTGCACTGGAAATCCCTGCAGTGAAACCCAGAGCTTGTGGTCTGCTTCCTTCTCTGGGAAGGGGAAACCGAGGTGCAGCTATTCCCAGGTTAAAGTTGCAACTTTGGTGGATGTTATTTGCAAGAGGGACAATGGTCATCTGCTTAATAAGGTTTCTCTCAAGCAAGATCTCTTAATAACCGTCTGCTCCAGCACTGCGGGCTGAAGATTTCACAGCTGAATGTATTTGATGGATTCTTCATTTTTCAAAAGCAAACAGGGGACTGACAAAGGATAAAAGCACCTTGCAAAACCAGTTCTTTCTGTACACAGTAATTTTTTATTTCCCTTCACATAGATAGGTGAGAAGAGCCACCTGGGAGTTCACAGCACAGGGATGCAGCACCAAGAGGAGAAGGGAAGAGGACATGCTGGGAAGAAACAGGAAAAATCGGAAGAGAGAGGCAGGGCTGCTCTTGCTGAGTGCCAGGGCTGCCGGTCACTGGTTACTTCTGGTGGCTGGGGGGCCAGTGGCAGGCCTGCTTGGTCTGATGGGATTCAATGTGGGGAATGACAATGGGGCATTTCTGCTGCATGGACTGGCTGGACCCTCCGCTGCCCCCTCCGGAGCTGATGATGATTGTGTGGCCTGAGGAACCGCCACTGCCACCACTGGATCCTCCACTGCAGCATCCAGAGGATCCCCCACTGCCTCCACCTCCAATGATGGTCTTGCCTCCTGAAGACCCACCACTGGATCCTCCACTGCAGCAGCCTGATGAGCCTCCACTACCTCCACCTCCAATTATGCTCTTTGATCCTGAAGACCCACCACTGGATCCTCCACTGCAGCATCCAGAGGAACCTCCACTCCCTCCACCTACAATGATGATCTTGCCTCCTGAAGACCCACCACTGGATCCCCCACCGCAGCATCCAGATGATCCTCCACTACCTCCACCTCCAATTATGCTCTTTGATCCTGAAGACCCACCACTGGACCCTCCTCCCATGCCACCACTGGATCCTCCACTGCAGCATCCAGAGGATCCCCCACTCCCCCCACCTACAATGATGATCTTGCCTCCTGAAGACCCACCACTGGATCCCCCACTGCAGCAGCCTGATGAGCCTCCACTACTTCCACCTCCAATTATGCTCTTTGATCCTGAAGACCCACCACTGGACCCACCACTGCAGCATCCAGAGGAACCTCCACTCCCTCCACCTACAATGACGATCTTGCCTCCTGAAGACCCACCACTGGATCCCCCACCGCAGCATCCAGATGATCCTCCACTACCTCCACCTCCAATTATGCTCTTTGATCCTGAAGACCCACCACTGGATCCTCCTCCCATGCCACCACTGGACCCTCCACTGCAGCATCCAGAGGAACCTCCACTCCCTCCACCTACAATGATGATCTTGCCTCCTGAAGACCCACCACTGGATCCCCCACCGCAGCATCCAGATGATCCTCCACTACCTCCACCTCCAATTATGCTCTTTGATCCTGAAGACCCACCACTGGATCCCCCACTGCAGCAGCCTGATGAGCCTCCTCCTCCACCGCCTGAGGTGACAACGATCTTCTGGCCTGATCCCCCACTGCCACCGCTGTATCCTCCTCCCATGCTGTAGCCTGAGGAGCCCCCACTGCAGCAGCATCCACTTCCTCCACCGCCAGAGCTGACAATGATCTTGCCAGAGCCCCCGCTGCCCCCGCCGCAGCTGCCCGAGCCAGAGTCCCCGCAGCAGGAGGAGCCCTGCGCTTGGTAGCTGGAGGAGCTGCCGCCGTGGCAGCAGGAGCCCCCGCTGTGGCACCCGCTGGACTGGGAGGACGTTTCATGGCAGCCTCCGGAGGTCTGTCTGGAGCACATCTTTGAGTGGTGACCCTGCAAGTAACAACATGCTTTTTACTCAAGAGCAGGCACTGTCAGCACGAGAATTTCCCCCAGCCTGAAGGACCTGTGTACATCCCAACGACATTGGCAGACATCCTCCGGAACCAATGAACTTCCTTTTTTCTAAGCACGTTTTGCTTCGTGGATCCCAGTCACACATAGAGCCTTTGCTAACAGGAGATTACCGGATTGCTAAAGTTAATCAACCCATCATTTAAAGTCTTTTATCCCATAGCTGTTCCATGTCGCTCTCTATACTGATGAAACACATGACTTTCAGTAGCACGGGAGGATCCCGCTTCTGCTAACATCCACAGGAGATTTAAATTCTTCAAAACAACTTTCCTGCCCTTCAAGCCACCACCCATCAGGCGTACTTTACCAATGCATTTATGTTTTGCAAGCATGAAAGTAAGAGAAGACTCGCTCCCTTTGGCAGAAATAGACTTACCCTTCTCGGCTCCAACAACGCGTACCACAGAGCAAAGCTGAGCGAATGAAGCACTGTGAGATCCCGCAGCTTTTATACTGTTTCTCGTTTTCCCAAGTGGGAAGTGAGGCATCCAAAGGAATGGTGACAGGTTTATTTACTAAACAAACTGTCCTCCTTCAGCCCACTTGTCCTGACTCATCGCATCAGATCAATGCCTCGCTAGTGCATCACTTCCTAGGCTACCTGCAGTTTGGCTGCAGGTATTGCATGTGAGCTCAGCTCCCGCGGTAGACTTTCAAGGTAGGATTGTGGGACTCCAGCTAGCACCCTCCACTCGACCTGGGAGATGCTGCTGTGGTGGTGACTGACAGCAGAAGGGGTTGTGGACACTCGTGTTTATTGTGTGTTACAGATGAGGGAGATGCCCAGGGGAATGGAGACGGTTGCACTGGGTAGGACTGGTGTTGCTGGGGCAGCAAAGGAATCTCACATGCCTGGATTTCCCCACTACACCAGTGAAGTGTTGATCATGACTCTTGTTTGAGTGCACCACTATGGCCAGTACAGAGGTCAGGCAGGCTTTACGCTGCCTCTGGGAGGAGGGGTGATAGCTATGTTAGAAAGGAGTTGAAGTGCTGCAGGTAGAAGGTACCAGATCCAGCATCTACCCTGTGTATCAGCATCTTGATGGATATTAACAAAAAGGATGAATTCATCCCGGTTTGGGGGATGGCTCTGGTGTTTCCGAAGAAACAACAAGGTCTAAGGATGCCCTGTGCTCCTGCTGTCACCCTGAGAGCCTCTGAAACTTAGACCTTGGCTTTCTTGGTCCTGGGCCATTTCTGGGTACAGGGACGTTCAACAGCAGTGCTCCCACCTCCTTGAAGCGGGACCCCAAGCTTTTTGTTAGCACCATGCAGCAACGGCAGTGTTCGCGCAGTTCCCAGTCACTGGTATTTTAGCACCTTATGACTTCCCATAATAAAATTCCAGGCAACTCAGCTGTTCCAGTGGCAGCGCTGGCTGGAGGAGCTCATCCGGACGTGTTTTGAGAATGCTTGCACCCCTGGGGTCCCCAGGGGGGAGAGGACAGAGGGTAGAGGGACATGTAAATGTGCAGCTTTCACCCGCTATAGGTGTGGGTCACTCCTGTCTCTTCTGGGACACTTCCAGGCATCTATCATCTGCCTTACACAGAACAGTTCAGGTAGAGAAGGTTTGTTTTCCTTTCCCTGCTAATTGCCAGAATACACCACATCAAAGAAATCATTTCCCATAGGGAAACTCCCTCTGAAGACTCATACCCGGAGCTGTGTTTTATTCCTGTGGGAATGAGGAAATCCCTAGTTACTCCAGGCTTAACATCTCAGCCCTTGGAAGGGGCTTTCTGAAGTCCTGCCCCTGCCGCTGGTTCCATTGGGGGTTCAGAACTGGAGTAAGGGTTGGAGAGACCCCTCATTTCTCTTCCACAGCTGCTTGGTGCAGCTGTGAGCACCGAGAGCGCCTGCACCATGCACGTGCAAAGGCCTCAGCTTCTCACCTGTAATAGTACCTTGTAATCCTTTGTACTAGGGTTTTTGCATCTTTCCTCTCCCAACCCACTTAAAGCTTCCTTGGGCATTGCATGACATTTTGATGAGGTAGAGAGACTGCAATGTTTAACTTTGTGGGACCTTATATGATGGGCAAATGTCAGGATCATGAGAAGCAACAGACATTAAAAGGTGACCTAAGAATATTTAGCGAATCCAGCATCATTCTACAGGTGGGTTTTCAATGCGCTTGTGCTCTGGAACTTTATTACAACAGCATCAGCTCAGGATAAAAACATAATAATGGAAATATTGCAAATGTGGTGGTATAAAGCAAAATCCAACCACTCAGACATTGAAGCTCTCTAGAACTGCAAGTTTTATTGTCTTGTGCAAGCACTAGAAAATTGAGGCAGATAACAGACGTATGACACAACCCTGGCTGGAAGTTATTGATACACAACACCAGAGGTTCTGGTCAGCTGGAGAGCTGAACAGAAAAATCTCAAGGAAGAGGAGAAAGGACTAATGCAAATATTCTTAAATTTAATAGAGAAAGAAATCTGAGGTGTGTTTGTATCTTGGGCTTTCTTCATCCGAGAGTCCCTTCTGCAGACACTACTTGTGTTTAGTCTGCGGTGGCCAGGAGATTGGCTGGGTCTGCTGTTGAATGGACATACTTCCGGAACTGGATGAACCACCTCCACCGCCACCTCCTCCAAAAGAGGATGATCCTTGGCTCTGGTGGCCTGAGCCACCTCCCCCAATGATGCAGATGGATCCTTGACCCTGGTGGCCAGAACCACCTCCACCACCACCTCCCCCTCCTCCTCCTATGCTGCCACCTCCAATGCAGATGGGGCCTTGGCCCTGGTGGCCAGAACCACCTCCTCCACCACCACCACCACCACCAATGCAGATGGGACCTTGGCCCTGGTGGCCTGAACCACCTCCTCCTCCACCACCACCACCACCACCAATGCAGATGGGACCTTGGCCCTGGTGGCCTGAACCACCTCCTCCTCCACCACCACCACCAATGCAGATGGGACCTTGGCCCTGGTGGCCAGAACCACCTCCTCCTCCACCACCACCACCACCACCAATGCAGATGGGACCTTGGCCCTGGTGGCCTGAACCACCTCCTCCTCCACTTCCACCTCCACCAATGCAGATGGGACCTTGGCCCTGGTGGCCTGAACCACCTCCTCCTCCTCCACCACCACCACCACCAATGCAGATGGGACCTTGGCCCTGGTGGCCTGAACCACCTCCTCCTCCTCCACCACCACCACCACCTCCACCAATGCAGATGGGGCCTTGGCCCTGGTGGCCTGAACCACCTCCTCCTCCACCACTACCACTTCCTCCACCAATACAGATGGGGCCTTGGCTTTGATGACATGAACCACCACCTCCTCCTCCTCCACCACCACCACCACCACCAATACAGATGGGACCTTGGCCCTGGTGGCCTGAACCGCCGCCTCCTCCTCCTCCTATGCTGCCACCTCCAATGCAGATGGGGCCTTGGCCCTGGTGGCCAGAACCACCTCCACCACCACCGCTTCCTCCACCAATAATGCAGATGGGGCCTTGGCTTTGATGACATGAACCACCACCTCCTCCTCCTCCTGTGCTGCCACCTCCAATGCAGATGGGCCCTTGACCCTGGTGGCCAGAACCACCTCCTCCTCCTCCACCTCCACCAATGCAGATGGGCCCTTGGACCTGGTGGCCTGAACCACCACCCCCACCTCCCCCTCCTCCACCACCGCCAATACAGATGGGACCTTGGCTTTGGTGGCCTGAACCACCTCCACCTCCTCCTCCCATGCTACCACCACCAATGCAGATGGGGCCTTGACTTTGGTGGCCTGAACCACCACCGCCTCCACCACCACCACCACCTCCTCCTCCTCCAAGAATGCAGATGGATCCTTGTCCCTGGTGGCCTGACCCACCGCCCCCTGCTCCACCTCCGCTGCCGCAACTGATGGATCCTTGGCTCTGGTAGCCTGAACCTCCGCCTCCTCCTCCTCCAGAGGATGATATATGCATCTGGTAAATAGCACCACCTCCGCCACCGCAGCCGCCGCTGCCTCCTCCTCCATGGCAGGATGATCCTTGGGTCTGGTATCCTAGAGATCCTCCTTCACCACCACTGTGGCAGGATCCTCCTCCACCACCTCCATGGCATGAACCACCACTGCCATGGCATCCACCAGATTGCTCAGAGATCCCTTGGCCGTCGCCCTTCTGCTGATGGGAACCCATCGTCCCAGGCGTCGGGGAGTCCTCCAAGAGAAAGAAAAAACAGGCCTCAGCAAACCCAGGGGAGGAAAGCTCATGTTACTGTGCCTCCCCATCCCCTTCCAAAGGCAGGCTGATACTTAAAATGTCTTCTGTTCCCTTTTTGCGCCCCTATCCACCCCTGATAGCTAATGCAAAAGGGTATTGTCAACCTCAGGAATCTATAAATTAAAATGATTACCAGGAAGGACCTGGGAGGTTTTCAGCTCATTCCATATCCCTTGATCAGCTCTTCTACAGGATCTCCTTTATCCATACATAACTGGTCTTTTTTTTTTTTTCTAGGACAGGTGCAACTGTAATCATTCCTTAATGATTCCTTCTTGCCGCAAGTTGTCAGAGTGGCATGCCACTGCAAGAAGTACACAAGGCTGTGGTACACCAGAGTTACCCTTATCCAAATGTGGTTTGGGAATTTTGAAAGGGCTGTAATGCTCGGGGATAGGTATTAATATTCCATGTCATACAAGAAACAAAGAACACGGGTCATCATCTGCATAACAGTTACTTCATCGCACTTTGAAATTCTTCAATCTTGGTTTCAAAAGAGCACAGTGACTGTTATATTTCTTCTTAAAAATTAGAAGAAAGAAGAACAGACAGTGGAAAAGATATCAGCAATGTAAAAAAACCCAAAGCAGCTGTACAAAACTTCAGTGGAATTCTCTAGGTCACCCCTTCCAAGGGCTTGATGGGTGCCTGTACCCAAGGCTGAAACCTGCAGGGATGTTGTGAAGTTTGAGCACTTCTTTGGCACTTAACCCCCACCACAGCCCACATCCTTGTCTGCTGGCAGTAGTAATTTATACTCCTCTGACAGGCAAGTGACAGCTCTACTAATGAAAAGGATCTACAGGTCAGCGGGCTGAGGTGTCCAAACATGCCAGAGGAGAAAACAGTTCCTCCAAGAAAAAAGGTGGTCAATAGAGAACCCTTTCCAATTTAGATAAAAGTCTGGAAAATGAGAATAGGCTCCCATTTTGTATTTAATTTCCTTTGTTTCTCACTCTTTGCTAAGTACCTGCAAAACCTCTTTTTCCTGCCCTTTTTCTTAAGATCTATATTCCAAGAGTATTTAGGGGCTGACTGTATACAGTGGTACCACAAGGTGTTGGGCCCAGAGAAATCAAAGGGGCTCCAAAGACCATGTTTTCTATGTCCCAGCTCTCCCCCTTTTCTGTGTGATTAAGTAATCCCACAGACTGAATCATTAGGGAAAAAAAAAATTGACTGTAAATAAGACTGGACTATGAGACCGAAAAGCCATATTTGTTCCCACCTTTTCCAGTTTAGCATTCCAAAGCTAATCAGCCAAGTTAGTTTTCATCAGTAGCATGAAATATCTTACCGTGTCCCACGGCACGAACCAGTGGAAAGAAGTCAAATGGAGTGAGGAAAGCTGGTGTGTGAGAACTTTTATATAGTATCTAGTCCTCCTCTTGGAAAGAAACAATGATTGATTTATTTACCAGCCAAACCCAACCACAGCTACCTACTTACTTGGCATAATCTTGGGCTTGTCATTTCTGATTGATATCTCCCTTCCACCACCTCTTTTGTTTTCAGCTATATTAAAGTCATTGGATGGCTCCACCTCCTACAAGTAGAGTGAAGAAATGGGGAAAAGCAGACATGCTCTTGGATTTTGAGAAAAAAAGAGTGATTTACTTTCACATTGCACCTGCATAGGGGTCCAACATTCCAGAAAGGAAATGTGAGGTGGGGGAAGAGGAACTTTTGTCTTTATAGACATAGATAACTTAACTCTCATTCAAGAAAATTTTTCTGAACACTCAGACGTGTCTCTGGCATGTCATTATATTGTGTTGTAACTGGCAGATTGGTAGGAGTGTATTATATGTTTCTAATGACACCCACGTTATTGCCAGGGGCTGTAGGGACACACATTGGAGTCTGGTCCAATGAGTTTAAGCTCCCCAAAACACAACACATGCCTATAGAGCCAAAGGCTGAAGTGATGCAAATCTGGGAGCCTCCAGGTGGTTTACAGCCTTGGAGGATTTGACCTACTGAGAAACGGAGGAAAGAAACCCAAACAGCCAAAGAAGCAGTGAAGTGGTCTTCATGTAGACTTGCAGTGGTGTAAGAGCACCTGGGTTAGGACTGTGACCTTTTTATTTTTAACCACACTGGCCTGCAGAGACCTCAGCACAAGAGCAGAGGCACCGGTTGTCCTCCCTGGCACTTACGGCAGTGAGCTGGCAGTGCTGCGAGAGCATGGCCACCACATCCCATCCCATCATGGGAGTCATCCACAGCCATGCAGGCATTGGAAGAGCCGTCTTTGCCCTCAGGGTGGTGGATTGTCATAACTTCATGGTACTTACAGTGGTTTTGCTTAGACTGTGCCTGACGTAGCCGGGGCACATGGCCAGCTTAGATAATTTTAGCTTTAAAGAAAGTCCAAAAGCTATTTCATTGCTATGTTCACTGATAGTTATATACACAAGAACAGTGAGAGATGCTTGGATGCTCTGGGCATTGACTGCATTGTCAGAGGCAGAGTGAACATGACAGAAAAGGGCCAGTTTTGAAAAAAAATCAGGACAATACTGGGAGTTTTATATCCAGTGGGCAGATAAATATGTAACAGGCTCTCTTTAAACCTCTCAGGAGCATATAAGAATAGGGAAAGCCCCTCTTGCTGAGAAAGTACCATTTATTGCAGGCTGCACACAGTATTTTGCTACATTTACTCACGGGTAAAGAGATAAAAGGGGTCATCTTTGCCATTCTCCTCTTGTAGCACCTTGTCCCTTAACTGTAAGGCCTGCAGGGGAATTCACTCTGGATATACATTTCGCTCACACTTTTCATGTCTTTATTCTGCCAAACTGGAATTATTACAAACAGCAGCAGCAAGTTCC
This sequence comes from Gavia stellata, assembly GCF_030936135.1. Lineage (NCBI taxonomy): Eukaryota > Metazoa > Chordata > Aves > Gaviiformes > Gaviidae > Gavia > Gavia stellata. The sequence continues at coordinate 1,520,769 of NC_082626.1, forward strand.
TCCAATAAAACTCTCCAGCTCCAGGCAAGCTTTTAAGTGGCAGTGTTGGAAGGATCTTTCACTCAGATATAGCCAATTGAGGCAACTGTAGCTTGCTTTATTATTTCAGAGCCACGCTTCGTGACAGAAAGCCGCAGGCTGTGCCACCCGTAGTCTCTGCTAAGTCCCTCCTTCCTTGCTTTGCCCGTGTGCCTTTCCTGCCCTGGAGCATAAGACCTGCTCAGCCTTATCTCATCTTTGTGCTCGCGCCTCTCAGACGATGCTCCATCAGCGGTGCCCGTCAGCCTCGCCAAACCCCCTGCCGCATGGCCACCCTCCTGGGAGGAAGGAGGCTTCATCATCGGTGGCGGAGGACAAGGGACCTTCTCCCCAGCATGTAGTGCTCTGTTCAAGGCTCTCATCTGAATGGAATTTCATGGGACAGCTGCAGGGTTTTGCCTGTAAGAGGCCCAAAAACATATTTCCATTTTCTTCCGAACCTTTGGAAGTTTATCAGGCAGCCTGAGCTTTCAAACAGTTGTAAAAACGTGCAATTTGCAAAGCCATATTCTGAGTAAAAACCAAGAACTCTTAACTATTCATATCACTAGTGTGTTTGCTCTTTCTCTTATCCCAACAAGGAGACAGATGGTAACTCTATGATGTGTAAAATAAGGAAACTGGACAGGAGGCTGCAACCTTGTCCGGGAACCAAGGAATGTGACTGAGGCAAAATATCCCCCTATAATTATTGATTTTTATAAAAGGCTTGCCCGAAACACAGTTCATTGCTGCCAGTCAAGAGGAGCCCAGCAGATGCAGTACCTCAGTATCCTGTGTCCCTTGTGTCGCTCCCAAGTGATCCTGCACAAGGTACTCATGCACACCTGGCTGCTTGAGAGTATGTGGATGAGTATCCAAGAGGGTAGAGCCAAACAAAGTTAAATAAAAGAAAAATCAACTCCCCTTCTCACCTGGTCTTCCACTGAGTTTTGATGCAGTATTACCTACAATATGACTGCTATGTTTACATCTAGAAACATCCAGCTGAGACCATACAACTCCTAACGTGATGGAGACTCAATCACAAGCAATGTCAAAGCCCCTCTGTGGTGTGCCTGGACCAGGGAGGTAAGTAGGGCAGGGAAGATAGATGTCAAAGGATTCACTGTTTGTCTGAAAACCAAATTAAGGGCTGTGGTTGTAGCATATACTTAGCATATCTAGAACAGCTTGTTTATCTCTGCTGTTAAGATCAAGGGCAGTCAGGATGCAGTAGTAAGAGGTTTAGCATGTTCTGGCACATAAAAGATGAGTCTTGGGATTTTAGGTACGTGTGCTGGGGAGTGGGGCATAACAGAGCTTGATTTGGTTGCTCTAAATGAGTCTTGGATAGGTCAGAGCAACACGGAGGTGCTGGCACATGCTGCCACTTTGTTAAAGGACTCATTGCAAGCAGCAAAACACTAGTATTTGCAAACTGTTAAGAGACAGCAAGAAAATCAGAATTTGACACCATATTCCTGCATTTCAACAGCAAAGTTAAATGCTCACGTTAACTGAAATTAGCTTTACAGCTAGTTTCAGTCCCGGCTGAGCTAACTGAGGTCTTTCGTCTATTAATTATAAAAGTGTTTTTCTTCCAACCAACTGCTCCTTCCCACTACTGAAGGTCCCTTTTCCCAGGCCTATAAATGGGACTTTCGGCACCAAAGACTGGAAATCAGAGAAAGCAGAATTATGTCTCCGTTTTATGCATAGGGGAGAGTGATTTGGGAAAGTCTCAAACCTGGGACTTAAACCAGAGATTTAAAATCTCAGCCTAATACCTCATCCCCAGACGAAGCCCTCCTTCATGAAGGAAAATCACATTGCAGAGGCAAAGCTCCCCAGTATTTGAGGGTCAGAACTCTCTTTTCTTTAAGCGATTTAATGCAGAGACCCCCAAAGAACACTGCGTGCACTGAATATTTTTGTTCACTATGAAGCACAGTTTGTAGCTACCAAAGCTGTATCAGGAGGGTGGAGTACGATTGCCACAGAGGCATACGTGTTCTCATGATGCGTTTGCTCGATACCTCCTGATTATATCCTCCGCGTGGGTTATGAAAGAGGTGTGATCCTCACATCTGTCCTGATTGTAGGAGAGGGCCACGCTTCTGCTGGATGACAGGTAGCAGATGGGCTGGATGTCGGTGTGACCAGGGCACGCTGGAGATCTAGCCAGTTTCTGAAGCCCTCAGATTATTTTCTGTTTAATTCTCTATTGCAGCTGTGTTTTTTGCACATCGCAGGCTGGTGGGTAAGGGTGGGGAGGTAAAGGCAATGTGGCTCGTGGGATGGAGGATCATCTTCTGTTCCTTGACGTAAGCCATCTCTCCCTAAGACTTCAGCTTCTCCCTCAGTAGGTTAATATGGCGAAACATTTAATAAAATGGCCTAATGCGCAAAATACCTGCCATGTCCAACATCCCCATATGACATACATCAAGGCACTGCGGGACACTCGTGCCACTGATGTGGACACAGAGCTGGGCACACCCTGGGCAACTCTCAGGGCTACGGGAGCATGACATCTCCCTTGTGTCCCCATCTGCTCTGAGCCTTTAGGGACTGGCCTCAGTGGTCCTCAAGAAGGGCAGTGGTTCGTGGAGAATATTCAGAACAGCTTTATCTCTTCATCAGCTCACTGCCACCAAAGCAAGACCTACCCACTCTCCCCTGTGGCAGCCTGCCCTTGCTGCCAGACGGCGTGGTGACGCAAGACTTGCTGCTGGGTATGACAGTCACCCAGACAGCAGGTACAACATGTGTCGTCGATGGCTGACAGTCCCCGGTGGCCAGGACTGATGCCATGCTTTGTTCAGGGTGGTGGCCCCTGCTCTGGTGCAGTCAGCAACCTCGTCCTGGGGACACAGATCCACCTCTACTGAGCAGAAATTGCTTTCCTCCTTCATACAGTATCACTTCTTTTTCACGCCTGTTTCCTCACTCCCCATCTCTTCAGACAAGGCACAGCCTGCCTCTCTACGCACTTAATCCTTGGTGTCGGATGTGTGCAGGAACTGGAAGAGACGGATTATTTTTAGTCTGGAAGTGTTTCTGCCTCCACCCCTCAGGTTCTGCTTCTATTTTGGGGATCAAAGCTTTCAATCCTTTCCTTTCCTCAGTGCTAGCTAGGTCAGTCCACTGAGAAATTGCCCTTTTGCCCTTATTACGATACTTAACCATCTATGATCTCGCCTAGGGCTCTTTCTGTGAGTATTTCTACTAATTTCAACTTGTGGCATGATCTGTATTTCTCTGCCAAGGAATGTGGACACAGTGATGATGAGGTTTGTGTACCCCAACAAGAATGACTTTCCCCAATAATTAATACACAGTGGCTTTGGCAGTTGAACAGCCAGTTGTCCAGCTGTGGCTTCCTTTCCTGGTTTCACTTTTATCTGGTCCCTGCAGTTTGCCACACCCATTAAAGCCATGGGCACACCCTGTTTTCGATTTTCTTCTTTCTCCCATCTTAGTTCCTCATTCTTTCGAAGCTCATTGGGAAATTATTGATGCTACAAAGGGAATTTGGGAGGTGTGAAACAGGATGACTTGGGCCTGCCCTACCGGTAGCAGCAACACCTGCCCAGCGCTGCAGCTTCACAATGACACGAAGCAAAGTTCACGCTAACACAACTTTGTCTGGCTTTAAATCACAGCGTATCACAGAGACTACAGCAAAGAAATGTCCTTCAGATCAAAGTGTTTCCAACTGCTCCCTTTAATACCTGACAAAATTTGGTGGTGGGCATGCTTGGATGCTACACTGCACCTGGAGTCTGCTGGATACCAAAAAGCTGATCACCTCAAATGGTTTTTAGCGCTCTAGGTTATGTATGGAAGTGGTATACTTTGCCTCATACCTATATCAAACTTAGATCATGGGATAAATGCTCTACCAAACAAAAGCGGGAAAATATTTTTTCCAGTTATTTCACTTTTTTCAACCAATATTTACTGAATGTGGTAAGAAATGGCAGCGTGGGCAAACAGAAATTATTACTTTTAAATAACTGAAATGCCTAATATTTCTGAAAAAGTGGAAGAACATTTTGAAAAAAAATTATACATGGGTCTTTACTGTTTTCTCTAGCATACCTCAACCTAGAGAGAAGTCTTACCAAGTAAGATAGCAACAGGTAGATAAAGCAAAAAGGAGGATAAGTCAAAATTGAGCAACAGCCCTGCTACATTAGGTATGCAGATCTCCTATCACACCCACAGCCTCATCACTGAGAGATTTTGTAACGACAGCAAAGGTTGGAGCACGAAGAGGAACGTGACGAAAGGCACTGTGGTGCTGTGGGCACGGTGCCCACCGACACCACGGTTGCCCTTCCCCTCCACGGCTCCTGTACGGGCAGCCATGGGGTGAGATAGACCCAGGCACGAGCTTCACGGCGGAGAGTGACAAGGAAAGCAAGGGCGCATCCTGCGCGAGAGCCTGCGTCACGGGAAGCGCCCAGTTTCTGAAAGCTCGTTCTTGCTTTGCTTGCACATGCACAGCACCCAGCAGAGCCTGCGCATAAAGCAACCTAAATCCCACAGTAAAAAGCCACTACCTTCCTTCAAATGTCAATCTTTGCCCCATACTGTTTGTATAATTCCAGTTCCAGTCAAATGAGCCCATTATCTCTGGTATTGGGCGTCCCACATGTTAGATGGTGACCAGAGAGAGAACCCCAAGACCATCATCGCCTCCTTAGGTGGGAGAAGACCATTTCCTTCTGTTCACAGATGGGGAATGAGATACACAAGGGACCACCAGCCTGCACCCACCCCAGAATCCTGTGGGGTGGCTGAACCCAGAGACATCATCTCCTGAGCCTGACTTCCTGCCCTGATAAGGTAAAATGTGGTTTGCCAGGCAATTACAGGACATTCAGGCTGGAGAAGACTAATTCATTCAGCTCAGGGCTGTGGCTCAGATACATCCACATTTTTTGGAAATGGGACATGTGACAGGACGCTCATGGGAAGCATCTGGCATCTGCCCGCTGTCCAACCCACTGGCACTGGGTGCAAGCAGTATTTTAAAGTCCTTTGGCTTTAACGAAGCTATTCCTGGGTTGTGGCAGTGTGAGAAGAGCCAGGCCTTTCATTTGTTCACAGCTTATTTACACAGCCAGCTCTCCTCATGGAAGGTAATTCTGCTGTCTCCCAGTAAGCCCAAGCAGGCAGATCATGCCCTCATGAACTCAACATTTCAAGATCTTCCAAAAGGGAACAGCATCCACTGCAAAGGGGGGGGGGTGTGGGTGGGCAAGAAACCCATGTGTTTTTTGTCTTGCTTCACTATCTATCTGCAGCACTAAATATTGGAGCAAGTCTTTATTTTATCCTACTTTGCACCAAGCCTTTTATCTTCACATGGAGGAGTTTTGCAGAGCCCGTGCGCAGCACCCCATGGGTTTGGGTTACAGAGGAGACCAGGGTGGTGATGGGGTGGTGGCCACTGCCTCGGCACCTCATTCCCCAGCAGAACCTCTTCAGCAGTGGGCATTTTTCTCATTCTCTCCTCTCCAACAGGGAAGAGGACCATTTCTGAGATGCCAGGAGAGCTTGCTCGAAGAACATGTCATTTGTCACCTAGGCATCAGCAGCATTCAAAATGCGTCATGGCCAACCTCATTTTAGTGTCCAGTATGGATCCATGGTGACAAGGGCTGTGCACAGGACAAACTCCTTGGGAATACAGTTGGAGCTGCTCATCACCTGGCAAGTTTAACTGCATAGCTTCCTATTTTTATGATCCACCCAGCTGTTTAGTGGGTCATCTGCCCAGTTTTTACCTATGACACTGATGCAGCTTCCTTCCCATATTATTCAGCTGGTTTGCACCAGCTCATTAAAATTACAGTCATCAAATGGAAAGTCTTAATTGCTCCATTCATTATCATCAGTGGTCATATCCGACAGTTAATTTATTTGCCTGGGAACTCCCCACAGACTTCACAAGAAAGCTTTTAGACTAAATCAAGATTAGCTAGTCTGATAGCAAGGTGAGGCCAGTTGGAATAAGGAATGTCACCAACACAGGGGACACCTTCCACAATGACCCCGGCTCATGGCACCATTTGGGCATTTACTGACCATGCAGTTACCCTGAATTAGGACCCAGGGTCCATCAGAACCAACACTGATTTTAAGCTGCCAACTTTGGAGCCGGGGGAAGCCTTATGGCTCCAGGGCACCATGATTTTTAAGGATTATGGAGAATTTCTCCTTCACCAACAGTTGATTCTTAGTTACTTACGTGAGGATGTCAGTAGAGGACAGCAAAATGATGACCTGTTTTAGAGGACAGAGTAGGACACATTAGAAACATGTTCTGCATGGGGTATGGACACCTGAAGAAGGTCTCCTTATGGCTCACATTCCAGGGGTAGAGTCCCCCCAGATGTTCCTCCCAGAATTACACATACAGCACAGCTGTATGGCAACACAGGTCAGCCCTCCTCACTCTTCTCAGCCTCATCAGCACCACCCAGAGAAAGCTAAAGGGAGTTGGGGTGGAGAGGGAGAAATGCAGTCTCTTCAGACTGCACTAAACCTTATTTTTTCCTGTAGGGAAAGGACTTAATATACACAGCCAAGTGCAGCAATGAAACAGGATTTTCTCCTTTCAAAGCCTCCAGCTGCTGGTAACATCCCCATGGGATACGAGCAGGGCAACGATAAGACAGGCACACGCAGAAACTGATGGTATGGACAGCCATGTATAAACTCCCAGAAACTCAAGTCAAATAGCAAGTCCCTCAGGAGTGGAAGGGAGTTGGTACCTTTGGATCAGGGATCTTGCAAGGTCTGTGAGCTCCACAGCCAAGGAAGATTTAGAATTTGGCCTTTGCAGCTGAAACCCGTTGTTTCTCACAGTAATTTGATATTGACATTTACCAGGTTTACCACTTCTTTCCTTTTAAAGCTGGCCCATTGCTCCACTACTTTGCTTAGTCATGGGCAAGCCAGTATCACCAGATAGGAGTCCCTCGCATCATATACCTGCTTTTCTACATCTCCACTGCTGGCCAGTGTTGCATCACTTTATCACTGACTTCACAGCCAGAAGTTTGTCATCAGTGCAGCAGCTTGCAATTCCAACAGCAAGGCACACCATTCCTGCGCTGCTTTGCCTTCCCACACCCACATTCATTCCTTAACTGCCAAAATCACCTTATGCAACACCTCAGCTTCTCCCTTCAAAGCAAAGAACAAAACCTGACAAAGCTGCAGGTGAAACGTTGCCTCTTTTACCAATACAAGTCAGGGGCTGAGCCTTACAGAGGTCCCTGGAGAACACCAGACCCTCCACAAGTGGTGTGCAAATAGCTCACCTGCCTGTCTCACTCCTCACTGGTTTGTGTCCACAGCAGTATCTGGGCTGGGGATCAACTGAGCTCTGGTTATGCATCAGCTAATTACAACAAGCACCTGCAGCTCTGCCAGGAATGAGGGGCAGTGACTCAGGAGGGAGCACATTCCTCCAGCTCAGCACCTGCACTGCCACAGGATGGTGCTCCAGGACCATCTAACTCCTTCTCTTTGCTTTCAAGAAGACTTTATATCACTGTTCTCAAAAAGCAGGACCTCTCCAACCCCACAGAGTTAAGAAGTTCCCACACCTGCCAGAGTGATCAGGAATTTAAAAGAATTACACTAACACATGAAGAGGCTTTCCCTAAAAGTGGTTCTCAGACAGCTTTTACCATTTCTCCCTAACTTAACAAAACCAATAGATGTCTTTCAAAGCACAGTAGCCCTGCTCAAAAACACCTGCCTTTTTTAGCATATGCATCACAACAGGAAAAATGCCAAAGCCCACAGTTAACTCAGACAGCTTCTAGGATGCTCTGATTTTCCAGAAGTTTTGAGCAGAAAAGAGCCCCATCCTAAGATGTGGTTTTAGATTTGCAAACAGCTTCTGAAGTAGCCAGAGCTGTGAACATGTTTCTATGCTAGAGAGAAGCTAGCAACAGAACGCTCCCCAAACCCAGCACATCAAACATTTGGCAGGGCCTATTTCAATACTATCTAATGTGTTCAATAAGCTACTGGAGCCACACCACAACTCTTACTTGAACACCTAAAAGGAAGACCTATGCAGAGCACCCACCCATGAAAGAAAAGCCCCTCAGGGAGTAAATCCAACAGCAATAAATGGTGTTGCCCCAGCACTCCCCACCTACAAACTGACACACAAAAACCAGCTGCAGCCCTAAGCCATGCCCTCTTTATGTCTGCTTGGAGCCAGATTGTCCTCAGCTGCCCCATGCTTGTTAACCAATGATCCAGGCACCCACTAAATATAACTGTCCCCCCTTAAGGCTTTGCTCTTCTCTGATGCAGGAGGTCTTTTGAGGGAGCTATTGGTGTAAGGGTTAGTTATCAGTAGGGTGCTTTATTTTGAGCTGGTATTATGAAGCTGGCAGAGATATCTGAAGCTTAGGAATAGGAAAACTTGCTCTGAATACAGCAGAAAGCTCTTTTCTGCTTCTCTGGTCCTCTCTGTGATAGATTGAGAGAGTGCTGGCAATTACACTGGCTGAATAGTGGAGAAAACTCTGCTTTGACTCCTTTTCCAGAAAGGATTTCATATTTGTATCAGTTTATTTATCTGCAAGCTGCTTCTGTACTGAATACCCACCTAGGATTGCCTTTCTTAGCAAGGGGGAAACTTCTCCAAGCAAAACACTTATGGGTGAAGAAAAGCCTGCAAGTCTGCACCCAGCTCTGATCTGCAGCCCTGCTCCGCGACCACAACAGGTACTTAATTCCCACATCAAGAGCTGGGGAGAAAAATGCTTTTAACCTATGTGCTATTATGGAGGACTGTGCTTCTCTGCTGCTCTCTCTAGCTGGAATAGTCTTGGGGCTGCTCTAGCTCTTGTTTTTCTCTATTGGCTGTTTTTGTAGTTTCTCAAGGAGTTAAAGCCTTGGCTTGCAGGATGCTGTCTGATACCTGGGCTATAGACTGCAGGGAGAAAGTCTGAGAGGCTTCTACCTGCTTTTCACCCTCTCTGTGGCATCAAAGCACTTCCCTAACATTTTGGAGAATGACATCTTAATCTTTTGCTCTTCTCTATCACCATGATTTTGGGTGCTGAGCAGCTGCTTGGTTCTGGGCTGTCAGCACAAGTGTGTCCTTGGCCTGGCCCATTTTGAGGAGGGAAGGAGCTGCTGTATGTGCTTCAGAAGCAACTGCAGCTTGGCTAATAGCAAGAGAGCAGCTGATGGCTTCATTGCTGTTGCAGATGCTGTAAAAACCAGGAACTGTGTAAGCTGGAAGTGCCCAGAGGAGGGCATAGCTAAGCTGCATTAACCAGGCTGTGATTGCAGATGTGTTGGGATAGCTGGGATGCTCCCGGGGCTGTTGGATAATCCTGAGCCTTATTTCTAGTGCAGGTGGCTGAGGTAGAGCTACACATCTACCAGGTGACAGCTGTGAGCATGTCAAGGAGATGTTCCAGTGTAAATTACTGTCTGCAGCAAGATGATCATTTTAAAATAATGAGCAGCCTGATAATGCACCGAAATAAATGCAGCTACTGTGCTTTGTAAGGTTAGCTAACACAAAGCTGCCTCCAAGTATAATATAAAAAAAAGCTGGAAAAGTAGCAATAACCTCTGAATGCCACATCTGAAAGGGCAGGATATGAAAGGCTTTGAGCAGCAGGTTCTGGCTGATTTCAGTCAGGTGCTGGCAATGATGAGAGCAGATGGGCTGCAGCTGCAGAGCTGGTGCTGGCCTGGGGTCAGGGAATGCAGCTCTGGGGGACATGCAGGGAACTGCCTTCCTGGGGATGTCTCCTCTGATCCCTTCTGATGCAATGGGTGGTTTTGGTCATGCATGGAAAGTGCTTGCCATCATGTCAGGGCTGGAAGAGAAGCCTGTGGGTCTGCTCTGCTATGAATTATGGTTGGACTTAATGATCTTACAGGTCTTTTCCAACCTTAATGATTCTGTGAATTGTTGGCTGCTGTGTGTCAGAAGTGGCTCTGGATGCTTTACTGCTGATGTTGGAGGCAGGATGTTTTTTATGGTATGGGGGTAAACACACCAACTGCTATGCTTCTGAATTGCGTCAGAAATAAGAGACTAAAGAGCAAATCCCTAGCTATGAAATGCTCCTGGGGGCTTCAGCTCTTACCTGGTAGAGATGATGCCACTGTTCACTAAATCACACTTTCGTCCTTTGCTTTGCAGCCCTTCTCTTCCTGCTAGGTTTTGAACTGTAGGTTTGTAATAAGCCAAAGCTGATCAGAGGAGAACAAATGCACCCTGTGAAGTCAGCTTCAGCCTGCAAATGCTTGAGGTCCTGCTGACTCTTGTTGAGGACTTGATGTGTCCTCTGAGAAGCCCCAGGTTTATCAGGTGGCTCCCTCCTCCTGTGGGACAGTGGCTGGGGACAAGTACACTGAGTAAGACTTAAATCTGGGATGGGACAAAGGTTTCTAATGTGTTCCCAAGCTCTCCCCCCTGAAACCAGAAAGATCTTGGTCTTAATTACTTTCACAATATTTTTATTGGTGTTTTCATTTGAATTATTCTTTGTGATGATGCTGAGTTAAAGCTACTGGTTATCAGCTACTGCTGAAAGAACTCTCATTTTGAAATATTTTAATTCTAAAACCTTTAGTTATAGAGGACCTAATGTATCATTGCCAAGGGCAAATTTGGTCTTAGGCAACTGAGTTGCTCTTTGCTTTCCAAGGGCAGGGCTGGGCGGCTGGTGCAGACCAGGCTGAGCTCCCTGGGGCAGGCTGGCCTTGCTGCTGGACCGGTGGGCTGTGGTGCTTGCAGTGTAGCTCTGGCCTAATGTTCCCTGTCTCCCTGGGCTGGGCTAACTTGACTGCAGGACATCTTGAATTTAACCACATTGATGCATCTGTCTGCCTTGCTAGACAGTTCAGAAACCCCTATCACACTTTCAGAATAGCTGAGACACTTCAAATACCTTCCTAATTTCTCACCCTTTTTGGTTTTAGGAATAAAAATGTGGCAGTTGCTGCTCAGCTTGTTGAAAGAGCACACAGCTGTATTGCACAGGTGCATTTAAACACAAATCACATGCATTTTTGTTGCAATACTGTTTTCCAGAAGTGGTGGAGCTCAACAGAGTTGGGCAAATGGGAAGTGTTTGCAGGCAAGTGATGCAGAGAGCATGATGAACTGAGGCTCTGAGCTCTTAAACAGGGAAGTTCCCCAGAAGAACACACAGTACTGAAACCTCTGACTACATAGGACCTCTTAAAGCCTGGGTGTAGCACGAAGGTATGCGTGAAAAACCACGAAGGGAGATGCAGAAAGGCTCCTTTGGTGACGTTGCTGTTGTAACCATGGTCTGCTGATGTGCCATGTTCACAGGCTGTAGTGTAGCAGCCGGGAGAGGGAATGGGAGAGTGCTCCCCTTGCTGGGTATCGCCAAACAGCTTCGCCCTCCTTTGAACACGACCACATTAGAGACGCGCCCTTTGGCTACTTGGTGGAGAGCACGACTTTATTACTTCTCTCCTAGTAGGCAGATCTGGAACAGGCGTAAGTCATCCTCACCTCTGCTGACTCCAGGAAAGTTGTGCCACTTCAGAGCTGCTGTCCGAATTTTTTTTTGCTCCAAGACAGTCTACTTGCTTTATTTTTGGCTTCAAACCTTTTGTTCTTTTAAAAGATGCTTCCCTGCTGTGCAAATCAAACTGAATTTGGAGTCCTCTAGCCTGCCTAACCTTGTCACAAGCGACGTATTTGGGAATATCAATTTCAATGCATGTCGTGGCTGATAGAAAAAAATCACTGCAAATCTTAACAATTTCTGCTATGCCTTGTTCTGATACTGATGCTTTACTCTGAATGGCTGGGTGTTAGTGGCACTGTGGGTCCTCAATAGCTGGGGAGTTTTGTGCTGAGCCCTTGCCTGCTGTGCTGTCAAGGAGTGTCTGCCTGCCTGGGGCTCACCTTGCTGTGGCTCCCACATGCTCCCTGAATCCACTGGCCACATGATGGAGCACAAGGGATTGCTGGAGTATGGTTTACAAATGCACAAGGAATGATTAGGGGTAAATTTAATTGGGATTTATTGGTGGATGGGGTCATAACACCTCAATTTGTGAATAGCTTAATGTCCTACCACATTCAGAAGTGTGGTCTAGGGGTTAGAGCATTGCCCTGACAATTCCAGTGTTTGCTGGTAGTTTTATTTATTCACAGAGTTAGTCATCTTACAGCTGTTTCAGCTTTTCTGTAAGTTGTTTTGAGATCCACTGTGGGGAGCTGAGGATTTGTTACCAGCACAGGTGGAGGTATTGCTTGTCTTTCCATGTCTGCTGCACAACTGGGGATTTTCAGCTCTGAGTCAAGTGTGAATAGGGATGGAGGAAAAAACAAAATAGGAAGCAGGTAGTTTGATGCAGTAGAGGCTTTATTATGTGAGATGTTGGTTTTATACCATAGAGAATAAAGTAATGCAGACTATAGAGCAAGTACTCTCTGGCTTCCAGCTGGTACATCAGAGGTGGATATTTAAGTAGTAAGTGCTTCCAGAGTGAGTTGTTTTGCCCAGTAGACCCTCTTGACTTGAAAGTCAGGTCCTGTTTTCCATCGTTTTACATTTACTTGCCTTATTTCTGTTGCTTGCATGTAGAGCAAAGCACAGAATTAAAACCCAGTTTCTTTACAAAATCTCCTCTGGAACAAAGTTGAAAGCAGAAAGGAATGTGTGTTCTTAGCAGTATTAGCATGGAAGGATCTAGTTTTTGTTGGTACTGGGCTAGCTGAGGCCACTTTGATGCAATGTCATCCATGTGAGTGATTATGCCCGTGGTAAAACTCACATTGTTTAGACTGGCAGTCATGGCAAAACTGTCTTCATGCGGTTGAGATCTGAGCCCACTGTAGGTGATAGGAGACTGTAGGTATGAAGCTATGAGACCTCTAAATCTAATGCAGAGTATAACATGGAGAACATTAAGGGCTGGTTTGTAAAGGTGTCAGGTTGTCCACAAGCCCCAGTGATTGCAGCAGGAGAAGAGTCATGCTTCTGAAAGCTGTGCCTGTGAACTCAGCTACGGCTGTGCATCTTGCTCTTCATCTCCTTGTTGCTCTGTGGGCATCTCCAAGGAGCTTATTGTTGCCCACAGTTGTAGTGGTAGCTATTGGACCACTGATATGAATAAGGATATGAGCTGTGTTGGTACATGTGAGCTGGAGCGTGTATCTGAGGGCATCCCGTAACGCCTGGCTGTCCGCAGTGTGGCACGCAGGGATGTTCCCTGCCCTGCATGTGGGGCTGAGGGAAGGCCATGGTGCATGCATCATGAGACCTGGGGCTACAGGAGGAAGAGTGGTCTTCCACAATGTGTGTCTCAACACACCGTGATGAACACGGTGTGGAGCACTTGGGGCTGCTCTGCATGGTCTTCCTCACAGTGCACAGCTTGGCGCCTTTGGAAGCACATGGTGTGTATGACACACACTTCATTGCACTGGGGTTGTGGCACTGTGTGAAGACTGGTGTGGCGTGCTTCACTCCGCCTGGAATATAGCACTGCTGCTTGTATTGGTATCCGTAATAAGCCATTGTTCTGGGATGGAGATGAATCTGAAAAACAAAATAAGGAAGGTAGATGAATTAATTCCCTGCGGATCACCGCTTGTATGCGGTTGGACTTGATGATCTCAAAGGTCTTTTCCAACCTAAATGATTTTATGACAAGTTGCCTTCCTGCTGTTTCGGCTTGCTGCTGACTCTCAGCCCTCCTCTCCATAGCAGAAACTGCACAGCATTGCATTTAACTAACGATCTCTTTCATAGCTTCAGATGTCATGGGAAGCAGGTAGCTATTATCCCTAGAAGAAGGGGAGTTTCAGGCATAGCTGCAAAGTGACCTGCATGCTTCAGCTAGTGAGGCAATGGTGTATCTGGGATTAGTGCCGAGGTTCTCATCTTGTTGTGGCAAGGGCTATCATTTATTTGCTTTCCAGACGCTTCAGTTGAAACTGGAATTACTTTCTGCTGGCACTACGTTAAGCAAAAGAAAGCATTGCCCTTTATGCCCATTTAAATTGCAGAACAGAGGATTGTTATCTTTGTAATTGGCAGGGTGATGTGGCAGAGCTCTATTTTTAAAAGCCTAATGTTCATTAAGGACAGTGTGACTGTCTGGCTCAAGCTGCCAGTGTCCCATATGAATAGAAAAAGTCAAATGTAACTCTCTGCATCTTGGACTGCAGCTGTGCAGTTGCTTTACTGGCTGCTCTGTACTCTGCTGTCTCTTGCTCGTTCTCTCCTGAGTTTGCTTCAGTAGAAGCTGGGGACCAAAGGGCTGCAAGAGTCACATCACAGGAGGTGTCTGCTCACATCGGTACCTCAGCTGCCTGAATGAGCCTGTGGAGCAGACTGTGCTGCCGGGGCTGAACTGCTCCTGGCATGGAGACAGCCTGCCTTGAAGGCAGGAGGGTGCAGGGTCTGTCCCAGCTGCTGGGGAGAGGCATTGCCTAGCTGTGGGATGTCGGAGCCGTCTCGGCTGTACTGGGAAGGCACGAGGTGTCCATTCCAAAGACGTGATTGAGCATGGAGAAGTGCTGAGACCTTGGATTTCCTAATTAAAATTTAAAATCTGACTGCAAATCAGCTTTGCTCAGCATTAGCAAATGGCACTTGGGCGCCTGTACTTTGCAATTTGGTGGCAGCTGCTTTTGCAGATACACAGGACTACTCTAAGAAGAAGCTCTCAAGGGTCAGGTCCCAGCTACTGTAGTTCAACGTGATTTGTTTACAGAGATGTCAGCTGACAACTGCAGATGCAGGAGAAATGCCAGGCAGGATTGGATCAGGCTTTTCTTGCTATGTTTTGGAAGTGGGAAAGTAATATTCTTGTAAAGAAGAATCCCCAAAAAAGTGCATATAAAAGTGGTCTCAAATATGCAGAAGCCAAACCTTCCTTCAGTTATTCCAGATAAAAATTAGCCTCTGTGGTATAATAGGAGTAATCTACATCAGTCTCTGATTAGGATGGTAAAGGTCTGCTGCCAGCAGAAACAGGTACTTGAACTACTAAAATAAGTGGCCTCATATGGGAGAAATCTAGAATTCAGTTTTTTCAAAACAAATTAAAGATATGGGTACCTAAATGGCTAGATCAAAGTGGAAAGATCATCTCCCAAATTGGGTGAGGTTCAGTAAATCTCAGGCTCAACTTTAAAAGCCAGCATCTGTCTATGCCTGTAAAAGAAAAAATACCCAAGAAAGATCCTTTAAAATAAACAACCCCCTTAACTTGCAGTGTCAGAGTATTGCAGCAGGATCTAGATTCAAGTTCAAAGTATCAACAAAAGAATATTTTGCTAGTTAGAAATACAAATAGGCAAATAACTTACCGAGCTCACAGCGGAGAGTAAGAACTGGATTGAAAGCTTGGAAATGCGTGTTTTTATATGGTCTTTTAGACTGCATGGAAAACATGAGCCACTGTGTATCAAATCCTAATTAGATACAGGAGAGAATTTGTTCATATGCAACATTTTCATTGGCTGTTATTTTACTGACTTGTGATTATTAGTATATTGTTATCCCCAAATACCATGAAATGCACCTCACACCCTGCATGTTCTTTCCAGCTTAAATCTTTATGGGAGAAATAAAAGCCACCTTTTATTCCATGACCTCATTAGTTATGTAAAGAAATCTATCCTTTGCCTCTTAAAGCTTCTTTTAGCAGACTGACAATCAGGAAGCAGCAAGAGGGAGTGGGCAATGGTCGTCATCACTCCATTTTCCCTTTTGTTCATTTAAATGCAGGTAGGCAGCTGGGGTCATTGAGGAATCTGGCTGTGCAAAGCGAGGCTGGGAGAGATGTACCCAAAGCTTGGCACTCAGCTACACATTGTATGGCTGACCTAGTGCTCTTCAAACTTAATGAGAGTCATTCCCTAATTTTATGAGGCGTTGCTTTTTACAGCTGGAAACAAGGCCAGTGGAAGGTGTGCAGGCAAGCTGATACTGCTTTTTGGTGAGGCGTAAAACTCCTAGGGCTTGTCCTGTGACAAATCGAAATCTGCTTGGAAACTGGTGTAGCTAAACTTGCAAGGAATCATAACTTTGTCAAGGATTTAGAAGCTGGCTATGGGGGAAGCGCTTTATACAGCTACAGTCCTACAGGCACTGTGATTTGATCAAACTTGGTTAGCAATTGTCCTTGTGACATCTGGTTGGGTTCCTTGGGTGAGAAACAAGGAATTACAGAATCACTAAGGTTGGAAAAGACCTGTAAGATCATCAAGTCCAACCATCAACACCACCATGCTCATTAAACCATGTCCCACAACGCCTCGTCCACGTGTTCCTTGAACACCTCCAGTGATGGTGACTCCATCCCCTGGGCAGCCTGTTCCAGTGTCTCACCACTCTCTCAGTAAAGAAATTTTTCCTAATATCCAGCCTGAACCTCCCCTGGCACAACTTGAGGCCATTTCCTCTTGTCCTGTCGCTAGTCACTTGGGAGAAGGACCAACACCCACCTCTCTGCAACCCCCTTTCAGGTAGTTGTAGAGAGCGATGAGGTTTCCCCTCAGCCTCCTCTTCTCCAGACTGAACAACCCCAGCTCCCTCAGCCGCTGCTCATCAGACTCGTGCTCCAGATCCCTCACCAGCTTTGTTGCCCTTCTCTGGACACGCTCCAGCACCTCAGTGTCCTTCTTGTAGTGAGGGGCCCAAAACTGAACACAGTATTTGAGGTGACACAGTATTTGAGGTGAATTACCTGGCTGGACTAGATTATGGCATCCCAGTGATAGCAAAGGGGGGAGTGCTTTGCTAAAGATCCCATAATCTTACTCTGACCATCCCAACAGTTGCTGGTTTGCACCTAGACCTCAGCTGTGCCTGTGCGGATGCTGCCTGTATGTGTGCCTTGTGCTTGTCCTTGGAAGGTAAACTGCTCCCTACACGTGATGTAATTAGTAGCCTTTGACGTCTTGAGACGCAGCCTTTAAATTGGATATGTGCTGGCGTTGATTATAATGGAGTGCAGTTTGAAGAGCTTTGCTCATGTAAAACATTAATGAGCATTTGTCAGGAGTTTTAAGAGGTCCTGTTATGAAGATGCCATTTAATAGCCTCTGTCAGTGGTATTCTTGTTTTATGTGTGGATAAACATAGGTCTGCACAAGCACAGTACCTGAGAGGACTATCTTAATTTATCAGTAGAGCAAAGCCCGGGTGTGGGATAAGAATAGGCTCTGAGATGGGTCATGCCATGAGTCATGACTGTGGTTCATTAAAGTTCAAGGTTCTTGTAATTTTTTCCTTTTTCCAGCTCAGTATCTCTTTAGAAAGAGGCCAGCTGATTTTAGTGGTTTAGCTCCCTGATTTTACAGAACTAGGAAATATAATATAAATGGGGAATATAGTTACAACCCTGAATACTGATTCTTTTGCAGCCTCTTGTTTTGGGACAAAATGATGGATACAGGCAGTAAGGCCAGTGCTTCATCTTGATATCACATGTTAAGCAATAGCTAATGCCATCTGCTTCAAGGGAAAATATTTTTCCCAGTGGGCAAGCAGATAAACTTAGCTAATTGGACATAGCATTAACTCAGAGGTAATGCTCAGAGACAGGAGCCTTTATTAGCAATTCCATCTCTGCATTTACCTTGGTTTAGTACCAGAGTAGAGGAGATTGTTGCTCTTCACTTTTCCATTGCATAGCTCATAACACAGCATGGAGAGCCTCAACTGCTGGGTAATAACCCTTGGCAATGGAAAAATGGGTTTTTCTTCTGATTCTCAAACTTCCTGGTGAATTTATGGCTTGTGGCTTAATGTTAACGCATGAGCTATCACACTGAGCAATGAGAAGTATCAGGACCAGCTGATAAGATTGAGAGCCCCTTGTAGTGGTGTGCTGTGTAGTGGAGGATATGTCTGGGTGGGAAATTCCCCATTTCCCATTTGCTGGAAGCAGTTACAAACCTTCTTGTGATGCTGAGCCCAGCACTGGCTTTCTTCAAAGCATGTTGGTCGCTGTAGCTGTTTACATCTATAAAATTCAAAGCACCTAATGGAAGGCTAAGTTATGGGAAAGTGTGTCATTCTCTGCAGAATAATGTAGTGATGCTGGGTGGTTTGAGGCTGGGCCAGCAGTAAGTGATAGGTTTGGTTAAGTGTATAGGGCAACAGTTTTGGAGTTGTTCTGTGTAGCGGAGAGCAGGAATCAAGGCTGTCTTTGGGATGTTTGCAGGACACCTCCAAGCCTGTCCTGTGTTTTTGTAAGCTGGGCATCAAGCTGCATGGCTGGTCATTTAGAAGTAGAATAGCTCTGGACTTTTACTCATGGGATATCTACAGCCTTGTTCATAAGAAAGCTGTTTTCCCTTGAGAGAAACAAAACATGAAATGCAACAGTAAAATGCAATCTTTTAATGCAAAGGGAAACTGGAGTGCACAACTGCTGTCTGAAGTAAAGCAAACAAAGATAAATGTAATTCCAGGGTTTCAGTAGGTTTTGCTTCTAAAAATTACAAACTACTCATTCCACACTTTCATAGTCACAAACAAGCTCAGTTCCCCCTGCAACTGCTGTTCTTCACAGACTTTATGGTATTGCTGACTTTAAGACAAAGTGGGAAAAACCTCGGTGGCTTCTCCTGTCTGTATTATTTATTATGAAATTAAATGTGCTAAGTGTCTCAAGGTTACAGTCTATTTAGCTGTATTATGGTAGTTATGAAGCAGATGAGCTGATCACACATACCTGGTTTGAGGAGGAGAAACCAAGAGAAATGATGAAGTTCTGGGCCTCAGATTGCCTTTCCCAGTCAGCCTGGTGGAGAGGACACCTTTTGGGGCACGAAGTCCTCATTAGCCAAAGCCAATGTGTAATTGATGTAATTATTTCTAAGGTTCCTGCCTCACCTGCTGTGGTGTGCACACTAAACCACACACATTTTTGGAGTCTTAAACTTCATAAATCTGATCTATTTGTTGTGCTGCTTCACTGGTCTCCCGGATGGATTTGATTCTTGATACCTGTCTGATCCTTTTGAACAGTGTAATCAAATGGATGTCTTCAGAGAGCTCCCTGCTCTTGCAGTGAGCTCTAGCTTGGTCCTTTATGGTTTTACGCATCTTTCCTGCACAGCCTGACAGATAAAGGGCTATTAAAGTCTTTTGAAGAATCTTACCAGTTCAGTTAGATATGGAATAAATGTGTCCTGTCAGCACTTTGAGGGCTTGAAGGTGTTGATGGCTTGTCAGCAGCTCAGGTGCTTTTCCTGTCTCCTGATGGACACAAAGATGATGATTTTTGTGTTTTAGTATATTTAGTTTTTAAGGTGCTGGAATTTTATTCTTAAGCTTGTTTTAACTGGGAAATTGAGCTGACATGTGCAGTGTTCTGTTGCATTACTCCCTTATGGACGCACTGTTTAGGTACTGAGTTTTGACTATGGTTCACTGGTTGACTCATCACTTATTTCCTTGTCTTCTCTGGCAGTGCTTGAGCTGGCAGTTGTAATACTCTTGTTTAAAAGAGTACATATGACAAATCAGTTGCATAGAACACTAATGAGCTTTTACAATGTGCTTTGAAAATGCTTTCAGGAAGCATTGGCATGCCTACTGTTGGTGTTGTTAACCTTTATGTTCAGATAAATGGACCCTGCAGTGGTATTAACCCCAAGCAGTCTGCAGCAGAGAAGGAAACAAGTCCCAGCAGCGTGGATTCCTCTCACATTGGACTGAAGATGTTGACTTTTCAAGACAGAATTATTAATACATTTCTAAAATAAGACTTAACATTTAGTTTTATCTTCAGTTGGCTAACGTGAAAATAGTAATTAGATATTTAATTCCAATGTTTTTATGAGGAATTACTTTAGGGATAAATTGCTATGCAACCTAAGCTGAGATAAAGATGTATGTTGCAATTCACATGGTTATCTTCAATTATAGAAAAGGCAGAGCCAATTTTCTAAAGGAATTACAAGTATCTTAGTGTCATAACATTTGAGGATGACATATGAAGGTAAATCTCAGCATGCAATTACAGTAGGAAACCATCCCAGACATTTCCCATTGTTGTGGAAATCTTGATTGAGGTTTCCACTCCACAATAGCATATAATGCAATGAGGTCTAGTCCTGCCCTTCAAAGTTATTTTGCTGCCCATCTGATGATATAGAAGATGTTTTCCCGAGGTTCCTTGGAAGGAGGGAACTTTGCTCTGCAGTGTCACCACATCCACCTCTAACTCCACCACAGGAAGGCTTTTCCTTGCAAGAACATGCTGCTGCTGGGAGAAAGGGAGATGGCTTTGAGGTGGGGTTTACCATAGTAGAACAGCCCAAACAACTCCTCTATATTACTACAGAAGTAGCAAAATATCTTTGTTTTTAAACTGCATCTTAGTTAAATCAGAATGGACAAGTTGCTACCCGCTATGGCCCGGTGGGAGTGTTGGTATGGCATGTGCCATTGCCATCCTTGGCAGCTGTTGCTGACTACTGCTGAGTGGCAGAAAGCCTCCTCCTCATGTTGCTGTTTAACATGGATGATAACCCCACACTGGCAGTTGCAATTCATCAGCAACTGGGATTCCAAAAGGCATCTTCCACTTGTCGTTCTATATGTGCAACATGCATTATTATTGTAATTGCTTTAGATGCCTTTTTATTGAAGAAGCGACTCGTTGGAAAAAATGCCTGACAAAGTCCTGCCTAAGCCACACCCTATTTATTGTCTTTTTGTCATTCCCCTAGTAAGTCACGATTTATAGCTTCACAGTATGGGACATTTAATTTAATATAAGATATGGCCTTACCCTTTTTTCCTTTTTTATTGTTAAAGCTTGCGTGTTTGAAGAAATACATGTTTGGTGTGGAAGAGCTGCACTGACTTATCTGGATATATAACTCTATAAAAATATATATAAAATTCAGGATTTCTGCAGTGTGCCAGAGCTTTGACCAGACTTTGTATTAGCCTAATTTCATCACAGAACCATGAACCTGGCTACCCCTAGGCCAAGAACACAGGTTATCCCTCACTTTTGCAACTCTTCCTGGGCTGAGCCCAGCATGTTTTCTTCCAAGCAAATGGCTCTTTACCACCTACCCAGGAACAAGTCCATTCATGGAGGACATCAAGCATGAACCTTATAAACATTTTGGCTTTCTCCAACATGCAAAGGCAGAGTATCCCCTCTATATAAAGTTTTGAAATAGCAGAGACTGGAAGGCAGTAAAGTATGGGTCATAGGGGGTAGAAGGACAAACTAATAATTACAATGAGTGATTTATTTAAAACAATTGACATTCATTAACAAAGTTAAGTCTTGAAAGAAATGTGTTTAGTAATTGATTAGGATGTTATGCATGTTAAGTGATTCACGTTTTGGGCAGTCTAAGGGTGAGTATAAAAGTGCTCAACATCAGATCTTGTATGACCATTTCTCTTGTCTTATTTCTCTTGTGAAGTAGGTAAGTTGCATCTGAATTTCTCTTTCTAACAAAACCTTTGTAGTTTTAAGTCAGGGTCAATCGTGCAAATATTCTGCCACCAGTCTGAAGCTTTCTTGATGTAAATTAATACATTGGTGACTGTTCAGCTATTGGTTTTGATAAATGCAGATCTGGATGACAAGCTCCAATTAATTTCTCATGAAAACTCATTTCCAGATGTTATTGTGTTCAATACAAGATTTAGAGGTGTCTTCTAGGAACTGAGCTATGCAAATTCTGCCTTTCCCCCTAGCCTGTTGGTAGTCTTTTATTATAATGTTTGAGGAACTTATAAGAATGTGTGCCTTATCTTTATACTCTTCCCTTGTGCTTCAGATTAACCATCCCTGAAATGGTGCACTCTTTAAGCCCGTGCACTGATGGCAGTGCCTCCCCGTGTGGGGTGGCTGTGCCACAGCCCATTGCTGACAGCTACAACGAGCCCTGTGTGCGGCAGTGTCCTGACTCCAGGGTGGTGATCTACCCTCCGCCGGTGGTTGTGACCTTCCCTGGACCGATCCTCAGCACCTTCCCACAGCAGAGCGTCGTGGGATCTGCAGGAGCACCTGAAGTTGGAACTGGCTTCAGTGCTGCCCGTGCTCCTGGGGGCTCGCATGTTTATGGTGGTGCCAGATGGGGACGGGGATATCCTATTGGAAGCTGTAGACCATGCTAAACCTAGTGAGAGCTGCTGCTGAAAGAAGGACATCCAGGAGATGACGAGCAGGATGTAGATATGTGGCTGAAGCTCCAGAGCACAGCATTTAGGAAGGGTTGAGCATTTGGGGCTGCCATTACATGCATCTGTAGGTGCTCAGATCTTCTGAAAAATCCATTTACATCCTTCTCGGTTTACCCTTCCAGATTTTCTTTTACTAATGGCTTCCTATCTTTCCAAGTCCTCTGATCTTGATGCTATGGACTATATTGCTAATTCTCTGGGGGCTTGTAGGTATCATTGTGGCAATGTAAAGGGATCTGGTATGACACCCATTTTAGACCCCTTTGTAGGCTCTTTCTGTGGCTAATGATGTGTAAAAAAAAAAAAAAAAGATCGTGGAGTCAAGCAGCCTATGCTCTGTTTCTGTGCTGTATGTGTCTTGCTATGATCAGGGCTGAGTATCAACACAGAGCTGCAACAGGGAAGCAACATCAGTTATTACATGAATCATCTTGCATCAAACCACAGGTTGTGGGCAATTTGTAATCTGTACTATATAATCCTGCCTCTGTATGATCTGCTTCTTTCTCATTAAACATGACATTGCAACATGTTATTGGCCTCTATGCCTGTGTGCATGTCTGTGTGTGTTCCCCTCTGCTCCTCCTAATTCAGCTGCACCAACTGGTCTTATCGGTCTGCTTCAGGACAATGATATTCCTGAGAGATTTGGCAGTGGGTTATGTGGGTGCATCTCCTTTCCACAGCAACCTCTATGCTGTAGCTGTCCCTTCATGAAACTGCTGCCCACACCTTTGCTTTCATTGTTCCTGGACTTGCTCAGCTCTGTGGAGCTCTTTCCTCAATATTGGCTTTTCTGGCACAGTGTGTGTTACCTGGTGTCCTCAGGCTCAACCTCCCCGTCTAGGCAGCATTAGAATGCGTCAGAGCAGAGGTGCATGGAGAAGCTGGTATTACTAAGAAGAATCTGAAGCCAAGTGTTACATAAGAGCAGCTATTTTTGAGTGCAGAAATTAAATTTCTGGCTCTACTGCCCTGCTCAATATTTTACAACAATGTAACCTGCGCATGTGAAAATGGGTGGTGATGTTCATTCATGGAATTTTGAATTTCTTCAGGAATATATCGATAATAAATATCTTACAAGCTTTCCATGCTGCTGTATGTTTGAAATGTTGTGTAGCGTGTTAATACTTTGTTACAGAAACAGTATAATTCAGTATCGCAAGCTGACATGAGAATGCCAGATTATTCCATGGTAGTCACTCTTTGGAGAATTATTATCCTTATGTGTAAGGAAGGCCAAGTTGACCAGGCATTGTAATAGTGTGTAATTGACTGTTGGTGAACCTTAGACAAGGTGATTAAACCAGATTCTCACCAACCACATAAATCCTTCCCTGCAAAAGAGAAATCCCCCAAACCTCAAAAGCCACATGAAGGCATCTTTATTGTTATGCTAATGGTGTATTTGGAAATGAACTGAAGTTTATTACTGAGGCCTCTCAAGTTGCACTTGCCATGTATTAAGTTGAGACTTGCAGTTACCACAAAACACCAACTGTCAGTAAAATTAGGAAATTTTGCCAGTGGATTTCTATGGAACTAGTTATAATACACCTTTTTGTTCATTTGGATATAAAAGCTACTCATGTGAAATGCTCCAAGGACTAAAGATATCAAGTATCTTACTAAGAGAATACCAATGTCATCTTAAGATAGTAGAAGCATTTGTTAATGTCTCTTGGGTTTGTTATTGCATTGTGGGATAAGAGTATTCATCTAAGTATGGTGAATTTTGAAATGTTGCTCATTTCTCTTGTTGCTTCCAGTAAGGCCATTTTTCCTACACAATGGTCCACTTTCTTTTGTCTTAAAAGGTTTTGTTGTAATATTGCACTCTTCAAGAAATATTTTGAAAATGTTCTAGTCCAGGTTGTGCAATAATCAGGGGCCATTTTCTCCTTTGGGATAAGTTTACTCTCTAAAAATGATTCTTGCTCTTGCAGTGAACTTTTGTGCTGTAGGCATGTCCTGCAGCATGCCTCATGTGTGGGTTGTTCACAAGGTGCGTTTAAATTAGTAATTTCCCACATGCATGCAGTAAATATATCCTGCTTCAGACTGGCATTCAGAGGTTTAAATGAAATTACAGGAGTTAGCTTTCTGTTAGCTAAATTAGTGATCTGTCATCTATTATGATAATATCTCATAGGCAGGCACAAAGTTCCTCTAATCATCCAACTTTTCTTAAGCCTTAGGGCATAAAACCTTATGAAACAGGGAAAATGCTCCTCACACACCCCTGAGCAGGTGTATGAGAAACTCGGAGCTTCCTGAGATGTTAGGATGGATCCATGGGAAATGAGCATTGACTGATGCTCAGGGGTTTAGGGAATGGTCTGGACCCCCATTCTACAATGATTTGGGACTTTTTGAGTCACCCTAGTGTTCTTGAATGAATAGGTAATAAAATGATCCTGTCCCTGTTAACTAAAGGCTGAGAGCCCTGTGGTAGGGGCAACTGGGGTGAGAAATTGGTTTCCCTCCTTGTGTGGTGGTTGGGCTGCAGCGTTTGTATAAGGCTGACCTGCAGCAGGGCAGGAGATCCCAGCTGCGCCCTGGAGCGGGGAGAGAGCAAGGCAGGGCTGAGGTTGCTTAGCTGGGAGGCAGCAGGAGGTGCATCGTGCCCCGGTGCTGTGCCCAGAGCTGGAGTCTCAGCTAGAGCAGTGGCATCTTCAAAGCAAAAAGGGAAGTGAGGTGGTGCCCAGGAGGCTCCGAGACAGTGTGGCGGAGGCAGGTGACAGGTCTGGGAAGGCTGGGGTTGCCAAGCAATTACAGCCTGGGGGCCGTTTTCCCCAGGCATCGGGTGGTGATTGCACCCGCCGTCAGAAGTGATAGCGCCACTGTTAATAAGCTGAGTGGGACGTGGTGAAGGGAAGAAACATCATAAATACTGCTGCGTTGGCAAATGTGGGCAGGGACCTGATGTTAAGTTGGGGCCAAAGGAGCCTGGGCAGGCTGAGAATTATACCTAAGTCTTTGGCTTTCAGTGTTTTATTCTGTCTCTCTTCCTGTGCATCTCTCTGGAAGCCCTTCTGCGCTGTACGTGCAGGTGGGAAAAGCCGTGCGTGCCAGAGGGCATCCGAGGGAGAAAAGCTGAATTTATTGTGGTGGGAGACTCTACCATTTCTTAATGTTTTTCCCTGGGGAACCCAGCCCTTTTTGCTGCTGACAGCAGCTAACAGAAGGATTACAGAATATGTCTTAATAGCTTTTCCAGTTTCAAAGGGTTGTACTGATTTACTGCTGACGTGCCCTGCTAGGAGGCTAGGGTGGAGATTGCTGCTCTTACCCTCTTCCTGGGGCATCCTGATCTGTCTCTGTCTCGCTCAAACTAGGACACAGAGGTGAGCTCCGGGCAGCAAGGCAGCAGACCAGACCCATCTCTTGGCTGTGGCTGCTTGTTCCTGGGCAAGAGAATGGATCTGTGGGGCTCATCTACTAGGGTCCAGTTCAAGTTCAAATGGTTTAAGGGAAAGCAATGGATGTAAATAAATGGACTTTGGCCTGGAGGAATAGCATTTACAGCTCAGGGACCATTCTGCTAACTATTGCTGTTTTTCTGCCCATGAAAGTTGTTCCCCAATCTGCTCCGCTAGTTATTTTCTTGACCCTTTCCTCCACTTTGCCCTGTCAGCTGAGGAACGCAGAAATGCTTGTGCAGGTGGCCACCATGAGAAGAGAAGGGGTAGCCATGTAGGGTTTCTCTTGAAAATCAGCCCAGAAGTAGCCCCTCACAGTCACTTCTGCAAGAAGTTTTTTGACTCCTGGTGATGTCTTTGATGTATAACTGGGCTTGCATGGGATCCATGCAGCTTTGTCTAGGCTATGCTTGTTGAACCACCTTGTTCTGTGCCAGATTATAATCGTTGATATTACAAATCTAAATCAAGACTACTCAATCTCCTAAGGTGACGTGGTGGAGGCTGACAGGAACTCCCTGAATAACCTGGCTGTTCAGTTTGCAAAGGAGATGATGTCTCCAGCAGATGGTCATGGCTTGGTCTTTTCTCTTAGATGCCTTTAACCTTGAGCGTCATTGCTATCTTTCCTTGGCAGACCACGAGACTTCCACTCAGTCTCTTGCTTTTGAAAGTTATTTTTCAAGCACAAAGCCCAGCTTGCTCCAGGAGTGTGTGCGTTTGGTGATGCCCTTTTCTGGAGAATTATTGGTGTAAACCCAGGGTCACAGGTTAGTTAAAATAAGTCAGAACAACTTCTTACTCTGGGAAACAAGTCGGGGCTGGAGCATTTCAGATGGAGATGTGGTGATACTCTCTAACATCTGGAGTCTAGACCTCCTTCTTATTATATGGTTGGTTACAGTGGCGTATGAGCACAGACAAAAGGAGAAGACTGGATACCTGATAATATTAAGCAGAGTAATTTTAATGAAAATGAGAAACAGTGAGTAACAGAAAGAATAAGTTTGCAGTTTTACAAAAGGGTCTTCAGCAAGTAGAGTGTGTCCGATGCTGGATGACGCGCTCTCCTTGTGGAAACAGTGGAGTTTGACAGTCCAGACATGCTTCTTGCTCACAGAGTTGCTTGTAAATCATGTTCAGTGCTAGATGAGGCACAGCATGGATATGTAACAGGAGCTTCTCTACTAGATGTCATCTTCGGTGAAGTTTATAGCTGAGCAAAGTGGACTTGTTCATGGCAGTTGCAGAAACTCATATGACTATGGCAATGCAAAATGGCTGTGAATTAACTTAAAAGGCACTTTACTCACACCTGAAAGTCTTGCTTTACTCCAACATGCTGTGATGATGCCTCAGTACTTGCTGTAATTCAAGTTGCCCTTTAGAGTAATAGTTGAAGAAACAGGAGATACTAGAGAGAGTTAGGTATGGGGTAGTCTTAGACAGCCTGGCACCCACATGTCCCACTGAACTCAGCCAGAGGCATGGGTGCTTGGCGTTTCTCAGCACCATAACCTTAGCCATGAATCCATGTCCTGCATTTCATTTCTTGGTTGCTATTTCTGCTGGTTCAGCACAGATAGCAGTTTCAATAGCTGTATCTGTTGCCAAAACGAGAAAAGAAGGGGTACCCGTACCCGAATCCGTACAAGTCCCCGTACCCATAATAGCCCCCATAACCAATCAAGCCTCTGTTCCCATAGAGGCTCCCAAAGCTTCTGTAGCCATATGGGCTCCCATATCGGTACTGGTCACGGTAGTAGCCATATGGGCTCCCAAATCGGTAGCCATTCAGGCCTCCAAAACCATAGAGGTCTTCATAGCCAAATGGTGAGTAGCACCCATCATCATAGAGGTCCCTGTAGAAAGTCATCGTTGGTTGATGCAGGTAAACCTGAAACACACCCAGAAATGAGGTGAGTTTATGGGCTGCTGACAGCAGGAGGAAAGGCTCAGAGCTTGGACAGAGCTGAGGAAATGCAACTTGCTCCCTCCTGCAGATCTTTTTCATCTTCTTAACCATCTCATTTATTTTTCTAATTTCCTGAATCCCAAACAACTTTTCTATTTTTTTTCCCCCTCAACTTTTGAAAATGGCTGACTGTGAAAATGTTTTTTACCAACTGAGAACTGAACTGTCCCACCCCAGAAGTTAGAGAAATTTAAATAAATTAAAGAAAAATATGCCAGTTCAGATACTGATGCTTATTTGAGATGAGACCAACAGCCTGTCACATGCATCCCCTTATCTCCCTCAACCTGGGATAAACTCAAAGAATGCAATGAAATGGAGGAATTTCCTTCCAGGATATCTACTTAAAGTTCCAAATCTAGGGGTTTGAATTCCCAACACTTAATGAAAATAATCTGAAATTGGAAATTACTTATGACTTCAAAATTGTGGCAGTAAACTTCAAATTTTCAGTGCTTTAAAGCCTACTATTGAGTAAGCACAGGAAGAGCTAAAAAGTTTCAGTGAAGGAATTTCTTAATGTTGCAGAGAATTTTATATTTGCAATTAGCTCCAAAATGACAAAAAATTGCTTACAGAACGTCTGTATGCCTACACAGACACACGTTCCGTATGTCATATATACGTACACACCGGTGCCTTTTTTATATATATATATATGTCCACACGCACACACACAAATATTTATACAGACAAACATATAGACATATATACACGGAAATATACTTATATCAGAAAGAGAGTAGAGTCACTATTGACTTACTTGGTTCACCGAGGGAAGTAGCTCGAGAGAAGTGAATAAAATTTCGGAGTTGCAGGTCCGTATATATACCTTCTTAAACTTAGGTGTTAGTTATATAACATATCTTGTTGTGTGCATTATTCCTTCAATTGATGTAATTGGAGTCAGTGATTTTCATATTTCTAAAGTTTGATGTTATGACAGACGTGTAATACCTTTAGAATTTCTTTCATCTTAAAACAAGAAGAAATGGGCTCAGCATATTTCTAGTAAAATTGCATGGAATTCTTTGTAGTTGGATGGATAGGAATAATTTTGGGAGATGTTTAGACCATTACTGGTTGCGCAATCTGCTTGTAGGTGCTCCATTCACTTGGTTTTTGCATCTGTGGTGCAACGCGTAGGGTAGAAAAGAATTAGGCTTGTCTTTGGTGTGCCGAAATGTAGTAGCACTTCTCTTTAGCATCATCGTGACCTGTATATGCTGCCCAGTGATATTGGGGGGATCTTTTGCCAGCAGCTTTGTTTGATTTTTTTTGTCTCAGGTTCTACAACAGTGATTTTGAAGAAATTTTTCAGCTGCCTTATGAATGTTCCCAGATACTTCTTCCTATTTTTAGAAGAGATTTTTTATAGTTTTTGACTTTCATAAAACATATAATGCATTGCCTTATTAGGACTTAAAAACAAGAGACCTTAATGTGTCTTGTAAGTGACCATATTATTAAATCTGGGGGTGTCTTTTGGTGACAAACTATTAATATTTAAATACTGCAACACTTTGCAAATTGAAAACATTAATGAGTGTTTATGAAGTGCTTTGGTATTCAAAATTCTGAGGAAGCCTTAACATCCTGCTTGCTCATTATTACCCTTATTTTATATTCAAATTAATGCTAGAAATTAGGTGAAGGTCATACAAGGAGTTCTGCAGTAAACTCCAACATTCCTCACTATCATACCGTATTTGATACATGTGGTTGATTCTTTGCGAAGAAATTGTTAATATGGTTCCTTGGAAAATAGCATTTCGTACATCTCACAAAATCCTTATCACTTCTTATTTTCCAGACCAAGTTCCTACTTGTATTCTCCACTTTGTTCTGCTGAACTTGCGGTCAAGCCCTCTAGTGAACTAAACTGCCGTAGTCGTATTTCTGTTGAAAACATTCTTTCTGCTCATGCAGCAGCATGACTTTTATTCACCGTGAACACTTTAGAGGAATGCAATTAAGATTTATTTGTAGTTCGTGCTGGTCTTGTTTCCTGAAGTTGCAATGTAGTTTGATATAAAATACCTAAATATATGTTTACATTTCCTTTAAAAAGGAAGACTGTGCCA
Organism: Gavia stellata; assembly: GCF_030936135.1. NCBI lineage: Eukaryota > Metazoa > Chordata > Aves > Gaviiformes > Gaviidae > Gavia > Gavia stellata. The sequence goes on from NC_082626.1 coordinate 1,550,515, forward strand.
TGGTGCATCAGAGTTTCTGGTGAACAACAGATATTTTCAAACATGTGGGAAGGTTTTCCTTTTTTGCTGAAAATTTCTCTCCCTCCAACAGCTTTGGGAACTTATAAATGCTTTTGTATTACATAAAAATAAACTTCAGTTTTGACAGTGAAGACAATAAAATGGTATCAGGAATGCAGTTGGCCCAGAAAATTTTAAGATGAAAGAAACCTGTAATATATGTGACATGGGAGGCTGGGAACACACTAATAATCCCAAACAATGAAGAAAATTATATTAATTGAAGATATGACGTGTAGAGGCAAATTTGTTTTCCAACCAATAAGGCTACAAACCTTTTGAATACTCAGGGCGTCTTAGATAAGCCAGGCGGGCACAAAAACAGTATAAAAAGGGCTCAGAGCTCTAGGCTCCTCATCAGCTCTCTTGCCTTCCTCCTCCCGGTGAACTCGGTAAGCCTTTTCTCCATTTAGTCTCCTCATAAGGATTAGAAATTTCGGTTTAGTAATTTATGCTAGGATTGGGGCTTCTCTGAAATTTTAAGATTTCTCTGTACCTTGTACCTGTGCTTACTGCCTTGCAGGAACTGGCAGGTTCAAGTTATAAAGCTGGGGCTGAAACTTTCCTGGTCCTGTTGCTACCTGGGGTATCTGGCTCCCTGATAAGGACCGCTGGCTACTAGGTCCGCGGAGCTGCCTCCAGCAGAGCTAGAGAAGGGTTTCCCCACTGTGGCCCTCAGTGGGTTCTTCCATAAATCTTCTGTTTTATTTTAAGAGAGGTCTTCAGGTTTGGCAAGACAGCAGATGATCTCATATGTGCTAACGCTCCGTAGTTTCTTGCATGTGCTGTCAGCATTTCCAGATGCCAGTTCGAAATTGGTGTAAATTACTGAAATGGGACTTGGAGCAACGGACCCAAAAGCTGAAGTGTGTTGTCACGGCAAACATCAGACACTTCAAGCTTTCTTGATGAATTTCTTGAATGATTTGGGAATGTAGAGCTCTATGCAAAGCTGATATCCTAAAATAAATTTAGGATTGTTAACTCCTAACAATATTCTCTAAGAAAAATCCTGAAACCGCAGCAAGGAGGTTTTGATCTGCAACAGGTGTATTCCACAGTCAGTGCTTTCACCAATCTCAGTAAGTGAGAAAAGAAATAAAATGGTTTAAAAACAGTGGGTAAATGAGAAAATGATAGAAATGGGATGTAATAAGGAGCTGAAGAGTTTGGTCCTAATTTTGCTTCTGTCCTTGGTCTCACGGGGCCATTGAAGAAATCTTTGGGCTCTGAGACTGTTACTGTGGAACAATACTACAGAAGTATTTATTACTTTTCCTTTCCTTCCTGCTGCTGCGTTTCAGGTTTGCCTCCATTGCAGAAAGATGACTTTCCTCCAAAGCCAGTGTGAGGATGACTGCTATTCTCCCTGCAATTACGGGAGCCTGTATGGCTACCGGGGCTACGACTGCGGGAGCCCCTGTGGCTACCGGGGCTATGGGGGCCTCTACGGCTACCGGGGCCTCTACGGCTTTGGGGACCGGTACGGCTATGGCGGTCTGTATGGTTACCGGGGCATTTATGGCTCTGGGGACTACTATGGCTACGGGGGTCTGTATGGTGGCTATAGGGGCTTCTATGGCTCTGGGGACTGCTATGGCTACCCAGGCTTTTACTCCGGCCGCTACGGCTACCCCTTCGGTTCACGATATGGCCAAAGGTTCGGCTACGGGAGCTGCTACGCCTGCTAAACCCAGCGGGAACATCCCTGAAATGAAGATCAACCCAGGCCCGGCAAGCACGGATTGATGGCGAATCTTGGCAGCAGCAGTCCCTGATGTGCAGAGCCCTGGTGACAGCAGCCCCCCTCCATGGAGGCTTTGAGTGCTCTGCGCTGCTGTTGAAGTGCTTGTGATAATTTATCTTTGTTCTGTTCTGTGTCTGCTTGCTCTCTTGCCACCCAAACTCTCCTCTCATTTCTCCTTGACACTGCAGTTCTTTAGTTCTTTGTCAGCTGGCTTTTATGTTTGTTGCAATGATGTACAAAACATTAACTCTGAATGAATGGTATAGGCAGGGTGTAATATGTCTTTGGGAATGTAGTCTTTCAGTTCTGTATGTCTTTAAAAGTATATCTGCCTTTCACTCATATTAAAAAATATGCTGCATCAATACAGTTTTTCTGGTTTTATTTTTCACTTGCATTTCTTAAATGTCTTGAAATCAATAGCATCACACAGATTGGGTGACAAAGTTATTAACTTTGTGTACTCAAGTATTTGCTTGTAGAGACTTGCCATCCTCAAGCTGAGAAACATGGACTTTTGTAGCTGCAAGAAACTTCAGCTGTATCTCTGGTTATGCATGTTTCTACAACTCTGGGCTTTTGCTTGGTATATTCCAAATAAGTGGTTCATTTAAAATACTTCAGTGCTGCTGTTGGGCAAATGTGATGTGATTAGGACATCATCCATCACTGGCTGTGATCTGATATGGAGGAGGTCATAGGTAACTGTAAATGTGTGGACTCATCAGGTTTTTAATTTTGAAAGGAGTTTGTGTTTTATATATTATCATAGAGTCATTAAACAGCCCAGGTTGGAAGGGACCTGGAAAGATCAGGGTTGAAAGATTAGGGGTTCCCTGATGGAGAAGTGGAGGAATTTTCCCTTTGCAGTGTAAATAATTTGGTAGGAGAAATGGATATCCAGTGGCCAGCACCTCTGAGGCATGGCAGCGGGGCGGGTTTGTCTGTCAGTTCAGGGAAGCATACTCAGAGCCCACATTTCGGAAGGAAGCAGAGTCACGACTGATTTTTACTGACTTTGTTTTTTTTCCTTCCACTGAACGTTATGGGCAGAGGCTGTGGAACCTCCTGGTTCTACAACCAAGAGGCTGCAGCTCCATGAGGAGGAAGAGGATGGTACTTTCTCACTGCTTCCCTGGCCAGGGGCAGCTGGCAGATAAGAGCTACCCATTTTTCATTCTGTCTTCTAGATTTTAGTCCCTGGATTTAGTGAATTATTGTAACCACAGCTGTAGAAATGGGTTTTGTTCTAGCCGGTGTCTGTGTGGAAGATCAAGGCAGTGTTTTGCATTTTCAAGGCCAGCATCAAGACAGGAAAAGCCATTGCTTCCTCCTGGACACTTTTCCTGTTGCTTTTAGTATTGGGTTTTATTTTTTTCTTATGTTCCACTGGCTGGAAATGAAATTTGTCTGTTAAATTGGAATGTGATAGGAAATTGTGACTCTGGAACGAGAACATTGAAATTTGGTTTCCAGGAATAGGACAATATTTTGCTCACTTGAACATTTTTATAAACTCTCTATAGAGGCCTGGGACTAATTCTGCTCTGTTTTAAAACATTATTATAAAGACTACTACAGCCCTATTATGCTGAAATATATTAACCTTAAATCTGGTAGTAGTTTCAATTAAGTAAAGGAAAGGGAGAAATTGTGGCATTTCTTGAATTTCTGTGGGGTAGAAGGGAAGGAAAGAGTATATTTACTGGGACCAGCTGCTCTGAACGCGGAGGGGTATGAAGTGCTTTGCCAGCATTAGGGACAGAAAGTCCCTCAGGATGCCACCACTCTCAGTATATTCACGTAAACTAGGGACAGAGGAAAGAAGACAACTGGAACTCCAGTTTGTTTTCACACAGAAAAAATTTAATGCAATAAGAAAAGGAGTTAACACAGATACAGACAGATTATAGTTTTGGGATACTGGAAAGAGCTACAGAAGATGAGTCATTGCACTATGCTCTACAGAACATTCCTTTTTGTTGAAGCTGTGTTGTTCATCCTTTAGGTACTTGTAAATGCAGATCAAAGGAGAGACTGCTGTAACACTTCTCCATTACGTAGTACTGCAGCACCTTACTGGCAGTAGTTATTGAAAATGCAGATGACACAAAAGCTAGTTTTGCAGAAGTCCTTTAACACCGCTGCAGCAACTGTAAGAAGCTTCAAACGAACTGCAGATCGTTGTTCCCGTTGCTGAAGGGGTGTAAAGGGGTTTAAATGCAGGAGACTATGAAGAGAGAACTCACAGTTGAGAAAGACAGGAAGATGCAGAGAGAAAGCACAACAAAAATACAAATGCCAAGAAATTTTAGAGCGCAGTCAAGCTCCCCGTTCTCAGTAACTTCTGTTGCTGTCAACAGGGGCTCAGCGCTTCTGTAAACATTGCCTCTGAGATTAGCCGTTCATCTTTGCTTGCCGGGTCGGGGTTGATTCTTGTTGCAGGGATATTTCTGCTGGGTTTAGCAACAAGGGTAGCAGCACCGGTAGCGGTAACTGCAGCAGGAAGGGTAGTAGTATCGGGTCGTGCATGTGGTCCCATAGCTACAGCAGTCTCCACAGCTATACCTGCGCCGGTAGTTGCACAGAGTCCGGTAGCTGCAGGGGTTGCAGCAGCTGTAGGTCCGGTAGCAGCACACGCTCCTGTAGCAGGGTGAGCAGCACACGCTGTAGCATGGGTAGCCGTAGCAGCAAGACATCTTGGCGGGGTGGAGGGAGGCAGGCAAACCTGAAACAAAGCAGCAGGTACAGGGTAGGCTCAGCTTGCAGGGAGCAGCAGCAGCGGTGGCTTGGTGGCATGAGTATGGTGGATTTGGAAAGAAATATTGAGCAAATCCCTCAGTCTTTGGATGTGATTTTGGCTTCTATTTTATCCAGCCCCTTTCTGTGCTCCCTTCTCATTAGATTCGACTGTGAGAGACAGTTTTTATTCTTTAGCTTCTCCTCTTAAAAGTGAACACAATACCCTGTATTTTTGGACTTTGGATACAGGAGATTCAGCTTGCAGATATACATCCAAATGTATATCGTCAGTGTTTGGTGTCCAAGCTCCCAGCGCAGGCAGCTGGCATCAATCCTGATAGCTAGTCTGTGGCTCAGGACATGCATGTGTAGGTGTCCTAATGTCTGAGCTGAATCCTACAAGGCATTTTCAAAAGTTTTCAGAAGCATTCATACACACCGTGACAAGTTCATTAAAGTCAGCCTCCTTGCCTGGTGTTCATCTTGGCATGTAAACTATTCCTTTTCCTGTGTAACACTGGTTCACACGCTTTGTTAGTGCCCGTTCTAGCAAGGACACTGAAAATTCTCCGCTGCACAGTGAAGACCTAAGGTTTAAATCCTCTATTGCTGCAGGTCAGAGCTGCTCCAGTGACTTCAGAGAGACTAAAGCAATTCACGTGACCTGTCCATATTCGTTATTGCAACATCTTTCCATCAAAAAGCCATTTCCACTTTACATAATATACAATTCTGCCCATGAACCAAAATTACAGTATCACCAAGTAAAAAAAGAAAATTTCTATTCCATTTAAAAAGCCAAAGAAGTAGAGCTGTTGTTTTCTCTTATGTGAAGACAAAACTTCTTATGAGGCTTCACATCTTACCAATGACATCTGAATGTTCATTCATCAATGTCCCCACTATTTTTACTGTACAGATTAAAAGCATGCAGGATAAAATACTTCTACAGTTGTTAAGAATCAGAGAATGCTACGAAAGGACTTATTCCCAAGTTAAAGGAATCTCTATGAGAATGGGATCTGAACTTACCGACTTCACCAAGGAGAGTAAACCAAGAGGAGCAATGTGCGGAGTGTGGGGTTGTGAGCACTTTTATACGGTTTCTTAGACCTGTGGAAGTCAGTGCAATTCTTCATGTGCTTCCATTGCCTGTTAGTCACAAAATAAATTTCGGAAGTACATCACCAGTCCAATTGCTGTAATTGTTTTCTTCCACATTCAGGACAATTTTCAAATTCCTCTGGTAGCATATGGTGATCACACCCTGTGAGATTCTTTTGTCTTAAAACTCTCCAGGACAAATGGATTTCTGGGAATTCACCCGAAGGACAACTGGGAATGAAATTGGAGGATGCACAGAACAGTTCCAGCTACACTGCCTGCCTAGCTGGGGAGTCTGTAGAATGTTTCTTTATGTTCTGCCCCTACAAGGGAGGTGGATACTGCACATTGTGGGGTGATGTAAAATACCTGAGGAGGAAAGAGGCATTATACCATGTGCTTAGGGCTTTTACCAACCATTTTGATTCATTTCCGTCACAATTAATGACAGGTATTCCACTGATTCCTTTGGGTTCTTCTACTGTCTATAATTTGGCATGCGCACTATGAGAAGTTCAGGCCAAGGCACAGGATCAATTAAATGAACATCTGAGCAGTGTGTCTAGGACTTACGGTCTATTTTATTTCTTTTTTCTCTCTTTTTTTTCTGGATGAAATTCTTAGAAAATGTTGCTCGAATGAATGTCTTGTGATATCACACACACATATGATATATCGTATGTATATATATGAGATACATATATGCATATACAATACAGGGGCAAGTATCACTGCAGGATCTGGTAGCGCAGAACAAATCTGGGTTTCCTGTTGGTCTACCACAGGGACTGCAGTAGAGAAAAGGGGGAGAGCAGTCTTTTAGGAAGGCTGTGGAAACCAGTAGAATGGAGACCATGCGTTCCTGACTGGTGGGAAGCATTTGCTGGGGAGGGTAGCTGGAGACTCTGATAGCAGTGAGGTGTCCTACGAAGTCCTTTGCTTTGCAATGGGCTTTAGCGGAATAAAAAGGCTGGTGAAATGTATAACATTTCGCCCTCTGCAGAAGGGATTCTTCTAAGCCAGAAAAGGAGAAATCACTTCTCTGATTTTCCATGGTGGTGTTACCCAGTGGGATATGGTTGTATCTCTGCCAGCCTACACCATGTGAGGATGACGACTGTAATGCTTTAGTTTGAATAAAGAGAAACATTGCTTAGTCTGGGGTTCCCTTCCCCGTTCTGATGTTTATTATACAACATCGAGGCACCTTTCAGTAACAAACCATTAATATTTAAATAATACAAACATTGCTAAAGTAAGTCTCTAATGACTGTTTTGGAAGAGCATTGATACCATGAATTCTGACGAGGCTCAGCACTTCTAGAATGTCTGTTATTATCCTCATTTAATATGCAAATGAGGAATGGCTCACTGCAGTAAAGGTCATACAAGGAGGTATTTATTGAGGAAAAAAAAAAAGAAGGCTCTTGCGTGTTGTGCTCTGCTTCCTTTGGGAAGCCAGAGTTAGATGAGGTTGAAACCCAGCATCAATAAGATTTGCTGTCAAATAATATTTATAACTTTAACTTCTAAATATTCTGCTAACATCAATGTTATACAACTTCATTTACATTTGCTTTGGTGATGTTCTGAAAGAATTCTTTATTGTATGAGCAGGTGCATTGGCGAGGTATAGACTACGTGACTAGTTTTTCCTTCCTCCTTTTTCTATATGTATGTGTATGTAACAGTTACCCAAATGAATGCTGAACTTTTATAAATATCCTGTTTTTTGTTAGTGAACCAGGCTGAAAGGAAATATTAAAGGCATAGAATAAAAGTATTTCAGGAGAGGAGAAAATACCTATTTTTCCTCAAATGCAAAACTGAGTTTTACAGGCACAAGTCGGAGGCAAAGAAAAGTGGCACAAAATATTTTTGCCTCCTCTGCTACTCTAGCAGTAGGAATTTTTATTCTGTGAGGAAGAGAGGGTGCACTAGGTTTTATTTTCAAATGTATATTAGGTATATGTAAGTGTCCAGAACTCTTTTTTTCCTCTAGGAAATGCTGACATAATTCATGTTACACACAAGTTTAATATGTTAAAAATATTCCAAATATATGAATTTTGATTCTCAGTCATCTCTAGTCTGAGCATCTGTCATTCTCTTGTCCATTCTGGTATCTCAATTTGATAATTAAAACTAAGGATAACCCAAAAAGTTTTAAGACGAAAGAAGCCCGTGAGCTTTGCATCGTCACGTGGAGAAGAGAATAGGCTAATGATCCTTGACGCTGAAGAAAACAATTATATTAATTGAAGTTGTGACGTGTGCGAAAAAATTTAGTTTTGTTGCTATTTGCACAGGTCAGAAGATCATAATTTCTGAGTGACCAAGAAACCTGTTGCATGGCTGCTGAGGCCAGGTCCCTCACAAGCAGCTGAGGAGCACAGACATGGCCATTAATTGTCCTGGAAAGTTAAATGCGTGCATGAGATTTTTCCAACTTACCTAACTGCTCAAAATTAATAGAATATTTCGATGTCTCAAATATTGAAAATCAGAAATTGCGCTTGGGAAGTGTGAATTCACTATTGCAGGCACTTCTGTACCTACAAACAAAAGTAATACAGGGAAGTACCCTGAATAGACTTCAAGACACACAGTAGCATTCAGTCAGTAGCTGGAAATACAATTTATAAAAAAATTTGCTAGTAACAGAAAGATGGAGTCAAATTCACAAAGGAGAATATATTAAGACATTTAGTTAAGAGCCCTGGCTCATGAGAACATTGCAGGTTTAAGTGTGTTAGTACTGATAAGATTTCAATTGCTTTTTGTCATCTTCATTTGTCAAGTGATTTTTCCTGTCTTATTCCTCCATTTGATCTATTTTTCCAGCTGTACTGTGGTAGAGTTTATACCATAACTAACACAAGTATTTTAAAAGTGTATTAAAAAGAACTTCTGAAAAAGTTAGTGAAAAATGTTGATATTTTCTCTCAAGATGGATGTTTCTATTTTCTCTTTAGCTTTTATTTTATCAAGTACATAGTTATTTCATCTCCTATCATGTCAGTAATAAGATTATACAGAAATAATACATGTAATTCTAAATACATACAAATAGGGGTTATTTGTGTGTGTTTGTGTGTGTACATAAAAACCCTCATCATTTCTTGAGATGTGATCCACTTTTCCTTATTTCTTCTGACAACATGCTATGACTGACAATATTTATTGAAAAAATTCTAGTAATTTCATTTTTTTGAAAAAATGAAGGGTATTTCATATAAGTTTAAATATTTTTATTGTTCTTTGCATTATATACAAAATCCAAATCTGAACATTTGAACAAGTGAAAAAATAGACTGAACTAATTGAAAGACAAACCATTCCCAATTTCTTTGTGTTACTCTGAAATAGGCAAGTCTGTGATATACTGCATCAACTGATAACTTCTCTTAAACTTTTAAAACAAATTTATGCATAAACCAGAGCTACTTTAAAATAAAGAATGAATATCTTCAGATGCTGAATTTGCACTTCATGACCAGTTGAGGGAAACATTGATTTGCATTTTTACATTGTTAGATCAGATGAGAACGTTTTCAGGAAAAGGAAATTAATATAACAATTCAGCACAGAGAACGTGAAAAGCCTTTCTTAGTAGGTAATTTGTCTGAAATAATTTTCCTGAAGTACCCCATGTGTTACTGTAGACCAGAATGGTGAATTTTCAAAGCAGGGTTTGATAGATGTTTTTGGCAGCTCACCTAGGGACTCGTGGGCTTGTTTTCTTCAGATTTCTCTTTTGCAGTCTCCTCTGCCAACCTCTTGAATAACCTGTTGAATAAGTGTCTAGGTTCTGCTTCATTTCTATGCTCCGCTTTTACGTGGATGCAAATTCACATGAACCTCACTTCTGCCGGGAATTGGTTGCACCTGGCACTTATGGGATGAGACAAGAAACCCTACAGCAATCCCTTCCCTGATGGTCTACCCACCAGGGAAATGCCAGCACCGAAGTCCATAATTCTGCCTCCTACATGCAGATCGGTGCTGAAGCTCCTGCAGACTGGGAGGAGAAACATTTCCTGTTGGAAATCACTTCCAAAACCCAGTCTTCTTGTGGCTCCAGATTGCTCCAGCCTGGGAACCGTCCCAGTAGGTTCATGCCTTCATCATCAAGATGACAGTCACTTTTACTTCAAGCAACTCTTCTCCCTCCCTGTCACATGCCCTCCTGTTAATTACGGGGAAGAAGAGGCTTCCTCTCGAAGTCTTATCTGGAATCTGCATGCTTCTCGTCTTCCTTTGTAAAACAGCTTTTCCTGATGGCGAGGGCTGGCAGATGTTTACAGGATGCGTGCCCAAAAGCCAGCCTGGCCAGGGCAGCGACGGGAAGGACTAAGCTCACAGCTCACGCGCAGGATGTCAACCGCACAAAGTAACCTCTGGTGGAGAAATGGCGATATTTAAACCTTGATACACATTGGGAAGAGGTGAGTGTGAGCTCCCATGTGTTCTTGTATCAGGTATCTATTTCAGAGCTGCAGAAAGCTTCGGGAGTCTGGCATTTTGTGTCTCAGTGCATTTTGTGTCCTCAAATGTAGCATAACTTGGGCTGGAATGTAGTCAGCAATACTGATTTAATTTTCTAAATCTTCATATTTCTAAGATAGTATTTTGGAAATAACCAGTGTTTTGGCATGCTTGATGGCAGAAGGGCAGAGTTAAGACATGGCAGAGGTGAGTTTTCAGGACTGTCTTGGAGAAGACAGAAACTGAAGTGTTCAGTATGTCCTCAGTCACCTCAGACTCTACAGGATGCTTAAAACTGCATATCTGAAAAGCTGGTGCTTCCTTTTTTGCCACGTGTCAGGTAAATAATTAGTAAAGTCAAATATAAAAAAAAAACAACATAAAAATATAACAGAAAGCAGTACTGCGATGCAAGATCTTTTAATGAGAGTAAGAAGCACTGTATACAGCAGTTACAGCTTGTAGTAGTACAGAATAGGAGTATCCAGAGATTCATACATTCTTTAAAGAGTTACTACACTTTGCAGCAGATGCTTTTGGGACTATGATGGTGTTTGGTGAAGAGCAGAGCAGTCAGCGCAGCGTACAGCGAGACGAGGCGTCTGCTCCAGTCTGCATCTCCTGTTGCAAAGCTACACATCAAAATACACAGGATATCCACCAACAAAGGCTGTGAAGGAAGAGTTGACCCTAAAAGCTGGTTATTCGAAATAGCTGCAGACATTGAAGAGAGATGCTAAGCACTCAGGACCATTCCTGACCACAGTCGCTGACATGGGAGCTTAGCAAAGGTAAGATTCATACAGGAGCCATAAGTCAGTATTTTGCCTTTCGTTTCCTATCTGGTTGTTATATGGTTGGGTTTAGCAGGGGTAGCAGGGGTAGCAGCTCCCATAGCTGTATCTACGGGTATAGCGAGAAGAGTAGGGGTAGCAGTAGCGGGAGCTGTAGGAGGGGTAGCAGTCCCGATAACCGCACAGACCCCCATAGCCCTGGTAGCTGCAGGGGCTCCCGCAGTCGTAGGTCCGGTAGCTGTACACGGTCCCGTAGTTGCAGGGAGAGTAGCAGGCATCCTCACACTGGTTCTGGTAGTAGTAAGTCATCTTGGTGCGATGGAGGGAGGCAAGTCTGAAACACAGCAGAAGAGAAGAAGATAAGGTCTGCCCCAGAGACCAATTGGCAGCTTGCTGCTTCTAGCAAACCCCGTGTAAGTGTGGGAAAGAGGGAGAGGAGAGAAGGGTGAATGCAGGAACCAACCGAACATCTCCATTCAAGGCTATGCCCGGGCGCCTTCTTGTCCAGCTCACTCCTTTCTATTTTTCCCCCTTCTTTTCCCCATAAAAGTATTTTCTGCTGCTTTTCTTTTGCCATTGCTTAGAATTGGCAATCTGGGTTCAGATAGTATTTTAGAGAGGATATTGTTAGGATTATGTTCTCTTTATCAGTGTCTGCTGTTACTGTAAAGACGGAAAGTGAACTGACACTAGTTCAGGAATCAATTCTGCCAGTTTTTGCTGTTGAGACAAGACAGCATGGAAGATATCCTCTCCTTGTGCAAGCCAGCCGTGCTCTGCTGAAAAAAGCAGCTTATTTGTTTGGACTCATGTCCGTGCCTTAATTGCCAGTTGAATATATACTTGCTTTTTGTTTGATATAATTGAAAAAATGTAATGCATTGTCTGCTTCAAAATAAAGAAGCCTGAAATGCCTCAGTATATCAAAAAATAAGGTAATTTCTCATAGTGCATGGCTAGATGAGACAATCTTCTAAGCTTATGTGGGTATCTTAATACCACCTTTTTAACAAAAAAGAATTGTACTTGCATGGCTGTGAAATCACAGCCTTTGCTTTTAAACTATAACTGTCATCCGTATAGTAATATAGCAAAACCACAGCATCTACACAGCAATAAAGACATTGTAGTAAGTCTGACTTACCAAGTTCAGTGAGAATGTAAGTCCGGAGATGCGAGTAGAGAACCCTGAATTTCTCTCCCTTTTATACGTTTATCTGACCAAGCCTACTGTTCTTTAAACTCATTTTCTTATGCACGTCACTCCTTCAGTTGATGTAATTGTTTTTCTTGGTTTGTGATTATTAGTCAGCTCTTGGCTTCCAAAAGCATGACATTGCATTGCAGTTTTCTTTCATGTTCAGACTTCCTGGGTCAATTATATTTGTAGAATTAGTGTGGTGAAATCTGAGTTATAACAGGAAAGGGAAGGAAGGCTATTGGGAGCAGAACTGATTGACATTCACAGTGCCGATTTTGGAGGAACGGACAAATCTCAGTATATGAAGCCTGCAACGACTCTGGATTGTTTTGAGGAAGAAAGAATTTAAATTTTTTTGCAGGAATAATAATCCCTAGAAAGCATTTATTGTTTGTTTGGTTTTTTTTTTTTTTTTTAATTTCAAAATTGCATTTTTAGGTCAGAATATTGGCATTCTTTGTATTTATCATTTTGTTTGTATTATTTCCAGCTCAAAAGCTGTAAGTAAGGTGTTTGGATTAGAGGACAAGTCTGGTTTGTACCTTGCTGCAATCAAATATGCATGGACGTGTTAATTGTATGCTGTGACCTGCCACAGGGAAGTCATTCTGTAGAAAATCCCATTTACTTGCTTGCTATGCTCTATCAATTACTTTTACCAAACTTCAACAGCCACCTCCTAAGTCTACATTGAAGGCAACTGGGGTCCTTTTTGGTGTAAGAACAGTGGAAATATTTTTGCATAAGGTAAGGAGTTGGTCACAAGACTTTATGAGAACCATAAAGCAGGTAGCAATCAATAATAAATCTAAAGGCTTTCAAGCAGAAATAATGATGTTTGAAATTTCCAGGCTTTGCACCATACATGAAATAAACTTGCAAACTCAGTCTTCTGTAGAGCCAGCCCAAGCGAGGCAAATTTAATTGGATCAAAAAATATCTGCTTAGTGATTATTTTCACTTAGATCAGAAAATGATTCACTCAGGGGTTCATTACGAGGAACAAGATAAACCAGGAACATATCTCCGTAATAACTGTAGTTTTCCTAGGAAGTCCCCCAAATGCTAACTATGGTTTAATGTAACATCTTCTTAATGTTGTTGAGGTGTTTAACTTAATGCTGTTAATGACGGTGAATAATGCTGAGCCCTGTGAATGTGACCTCGTAAGCAGCAACATCCCGGTCTTCCCCGGTGACCTTCACCTCAAAACACTGCTGTTTACTTGCATCTAAAGGAAGGGTAATAACAGGCATGTCAGATGTTCTGGGCCTTTCTCTACATTTTGAATATCAAAGCCTTCATTAATACTTATTAAAGATTTACATGTACAAAGAGATTTATTATTTAAATATTAATACCACGTTACTGGAAAACGCCCCAGTGTTATGTAACACTGTTTCTAAAAATGTATATCAGGTTATCCTATTTCTGTGCTTTATTAAGGTTGTAATTTATAGCTTCATAATTGGGTCTCTGAAAGTTTTTTCTCTAAAAATACGTCATGTACATACCGTTTTAATGCTTATAGGCCAATTTTCTAGCTGAATCAATCAGCACAGCAATATCCTATTGCATGACGGCATCAAATCAAAGAAATGGTCTTTCCCCCTTTGCTAGTCACAGGAAATGTTGGAGGGGAATGGTAAGAACGTGCCATTTTACATGTCATTAAAGTTATGAAATACATGAAAAGGAGAGGCTACCCCTTCCACAGGTATGTCAGAAAAAAAGAGTACAGCAAAGTACATGGGCCGACATGCACGGTGAGGCTGGTCTTCCAAAAATGACATGTACGTCTTTGCATATTCTGTCGACTTGTTGCTGTACTGAAGAAGTGAATTCAGCACGATGATAGCAAGGCTTAATTGCCCTGTATAGTTTTGAGATGAAAGAAACCTGGAGGGTGTAGCCTGCATGTCACAGTGCCTGACCAATAATCAGAAACCTGGGGAGAACCGGTATATCAATGAGAAGGAGTCATGAGGGAAGCAAAATGTGTTTGGTAATTGGAGCCGACCCAGGGCACAGACATGCCATTTATGCCCTGGGCGGGACTGGGCACTCTATAAAAACCCGCGCAGCTGAGAATAATGCATTCGCTTCTCCTGCCTTATCCTCCTTTCAGAAGTGGGTAAGTCGGAATACATTTAGAAAACCTAGTGAATAATGAAGAGATCTGTTTAATACTGTTTTTCCCCTCTTTCTCCCTGTTCCCAGTTACTAATCTACAAGTGCTGTAGATTAATGCATGGGGAATTAAGGTTGTGATTTGCTGAGAATTATTTATATGTAAGATGTTCTTTCCTCCCTGGATTTTCATTAGTATTTGAGGGTTTGAAACTGTGTCATTCCTGCGCGTATCCCTCTTTTCCCTTTAAGTCTTTATCTTAGTACGGCTATGAAGGATTTTCCAGTTTATTTCCTTGATGGCTCCCTTTTGACACAGGCGTCACAGTTCACAATCCCATCTCCCATCATGATCCATGGGTGCAGCCAGTGGGGCTGTGCAGGAAAGCTCAGAAAGGCTGGTCAGGATGGAGGATTAGGGGGAAGACCCGGCACTAAAAATCATGATAGAACAATAGATGAGTACAGAGGGTGTCAGGCAGCATGCCTGGGTTTGCTGGCTCTCTCTTCCCTCCCTGCATGCTTGCAGCATTTATTTGAGATTTACTTGCTGTTGGGAGCATTGCCTTACAGGCTTTTTCTTCTGTGCGCTGTTTTAGGCTTGCCTCCCTCCATCGCACCAAGATGACTTACTACTACCAGAACCAGTGTGAGGATGCCTGCTACTCTCCCTGCAACTACGGGACCGTGTACAGCTACCGGACCTACGACTGTGGGAGCCCCTGTGGCTACCGGGGCTATGGGGGTCTGTGCGGTTATCGGGACTGCTACCCCTCCTACAGCTCCCGCTACTGCTACCCCTACTCTTCTCGCTACACCCGTAGATATAGCTATGGGAGCTGCTACCCCTGCTACCCCTGCTAAATCCAGAAGGATTTAATGGGAGACGAGGACTGAGAATTAATTACCGAATTCATGGCTGCTGTTAGGAGGAGGGTTTGCAGAAGCTCTGAGTCCAGGACTGCGACTGAAAGCCGTAGTATTTTGGTGAGCTCAGTGTTTCTGTAAAACTTCTTCAGTGTTCTTCCAAAATGTTTTGTCTTCCTTTTTCCCTACTGACTTCTTAACCCTACATGGGTTTGGTGGTGTAAAGGAAGCTGGGCTTAACATGAGTTAACATGGGTAAACAACTTCTTAACTCATTTATAGCTCTTTCCCAGCTAACATAGATGAAATTTAGACTGTACCTGTACTAGCCTTCCTATAGATATGTTTCCGACTTAACTGCTTTTGACCCTGTACCAATGAAACAGTAAATCATCTGATCCAATTTGTTTCATTGGACTTAAAGCAAGAAGAAAAGTTTGAAAATGGAAATTGATAGTCAAATGCTACAGCTGTAGCAGCAAAAATGGTACCAATGAAATCTGGAGATTTTCTGCAGACATAAAATAATTTCTGTATGCATTCTTTCTGCTTCTGCTTTCTGTATTATTTTAGATTGTGATTGTGAATTTTATTCTTATTAAAAATCTTGTAGCATCATTACATGTCCCTGTTTTTCTTTTTCTGACTTCAATGTACACCGATTTTTGTCCCCTGCTTGATATGTTTTACAGGGACATACTGCACCCTGTAGCTTTTATGAATGTCAGCTGAACCCGAGTACACATTTTGCAAACTAATAACCCAGTAGTATCTCAGAAAATGAAGTCACCCATTCTGGAATTTCCTAGGAAGGATTTGGAAATATTCTTTGAAATTCTCCTTAGCATCACAGTGCATATGCAGACATTGGACATAACAGCACCACAT
Source organism: Gavia stellata (assembly GCF_030936135.1). Lineage (NCBI taxonomy): Eukaryota > Metazoa > Chordata > Aves > Gaviiformes > Gaviidae > Gavia > Gavia stellata. The sequence continues at coordinate 1,566,536 of NC_082626.1, forward strand.
CTCAGTGATTTATAAATGCACAGACTGCCTGCAAGCAAACCCAATTTAACTGGGGAAAAAGCCAAGAAGTTGGGAGAAATTCCCTCGTTCCCAAGCGCTTTTGTGCTGGTGGTGTCTGGGACGCTTTCTGGATTTAGAGACTTGATCTGTTACAGAGCAGAAAATTGCACACTTTCCGTTCGCCTTATTAAGTGCTGGTGAGGACAAGTGTTTGCAAGTGTTACCGCAAGGCTCCATTTGAATGACAATGAAATGATGTGAAGTTCCCAGGCGGCACAATCACACAGTTGTTATTAGGGTGAGATCCCTTGATGCAATTCTGGAGTGACTCTATTATTCATGACTGAAGTACCTAACTGGCAGCAGACGTAACCTCTTAATAGTATGATGCTGTAACATAGTCTAGGCATAAAACAGCCGGTGAAGTGCTTTGAAAGCCCTGTTAAACCCTAGAACCCTTATTGTGAATGTAATTGTTGTCCTTTAAACACACACAGAGGCACTTTGAGGGCAGTGTCACAAGAGGAACAGAGCTCAGTTGTGCTACAATACAAAATACGAGTACAAAAATCATTGGAAACCTTTGCAAGTAAAGCTGTGGGTTGCACTTCCAGAAACTTTCGGGATGGAGATTTCTCATGGCTTCTGAGGAGCTGTGCTCCTAGGGAAGCACTCACTGACTTTGGTGCCTGACATGGGCCCTGCAGAAGCACAGTGCAAGTTGCTGTTCAACCTGTATCTTGACCTTAAGGTCTATAAATTTAGCTGGAACTGGTCATAATTTCAATTTTTCGTTCACTAAATCTACTGAATAAAATATGGAAAGTTGTGAATAAGTTGCTAAGTAAAAACTGGAGAGTATTAAGTGTCTCAGAGTTCTCAAGGAAGAGACAATGTTAGCTTAAAATAATTGCTAATATCTCAGTAGTGCTACAGACTGTTTCTGGGCTTAGCTGCTTTAACAGGGGACCTGGTTAAAAGAGTGAGTTAGAAATGTGTGGAATGCCACACACATATATGTTTCTTCCACTCCAGGAAATCTTAACATAAGACTAGAAAGAAATCAAAATTTCTGGGCTGAGAAGGCAAAGTAATTAATTGTAGGGTCTGTCATGGTTGTTTGTACAGAGCCACATTTGAATGAAAGATTTGAAGGCTATAAAATCACGTTCTGACTAAAGCATATATTGAAATGACTCAACATGTACGTTTGAAGTGACTATTATTCAATAACAAAGCACGTAACAAGAGCAGTAAGCTTTTAATAGAGTAATAACACACTATAAATGTATAGAATAGTTACGAGCGTCTGAGAAGCGCTTTGAACTTCTCAGACCATCTAGCATGGAAAAATGCGAAGATGTATATTTCTGCTTGAGAAAAGTACCACAAAGTAACAAATAAATTCAGTGATATTCTTTCCTTCAAAAGCTGTCACTTACAATGGGGCTAATAGCTTGTTTGTATCTGTTGTGTGCTACAACACAAGGGTGTCTATCACAAGCTGTTGAACCTCCTCACAAAACCTGTTCGCCACCCCACATGCCATCTGATATTTAACCCTGTCGCTTGACCTTTATTATCAACATATCCCTGGCCAACGTGGAAAATCAGAAGAGCAAACTCATACAAACCAACCAAAAGCCAAGTTATTGATGCAATGCAGATTCTTTAATGTGGATGGAAAATGCAATAGGCAGTGACAGCAGAATACATAACAACACAGAAACAATGAATTGGAAACACAAAAATCATAAGGCTGCAAGAAGGCATTGACCCAGGGCTCCACCCCAAAGATTCCCCCCTCCTGTTGCAGGTTGGGAGTCTCAGAGCGGGGCAGAGCAGGGGAGACTCTCATCCGAGGATGAGTACAGTTTTGGTGTACCGCAGATAGAGGGGAGATTTTGAGGCAGTGCTGGAAGCCCTAAAGCTGACAGCAGAAGATCTGCAAGGTTGCTCTGTGCAAATAAGCGAGGACCATAAAGTTCAAGTAGCTGCTTTGCCACAGCCTAAAGAGGGGCTGAAAGCTTCGTTCTGCATCTGGTGGTAGAGGACAGGAGGTGCTACTTGTGGAGTCCCAGGGCAGATCCAGCACTGAACTCCATGGATATTTGGGATTTAGCAGGGCCCACAGTTGCCATTGAGGTACCTGTGGCCTCGGGCCCAGCCACCGTATCCACAACCCCCAAAGGCTCCGTAGCCCCCAGAAAGACCATAGCCTCCATAGCCTCCATAGCCCCCATAGCCCCCAAGGCCTCCATAGCCCCCAAGGCCTCCATAGCCCCCATAGCCCCCAAAACCACCACGGCCTCCAAAAGTGCCGCCGTAGCCCCCTCCAACGCCGGGGGCTCCCGCTGAGCCAACAACGCTGTACTGCGGGAAGGAGCTGAGGATGGGCCCGGGGAAGGTGACCACCGAGGCCGGGGGCTGGATCACCACCGTGGAGTCGGGGCACTGCCGCACGCAGGGCTCGTTGGCAGTGTCAGCCAGCGGGGCCGGGGCGGCCACCCCACAGGAAGGGACGCACAGGCTGGAGCAGGACATCTTTCAGGCAGGCAAGGACTCCTGGAAAATGCACCAGGAATTAGGCAAGGGTGTGGGGAAGGGGCTGTATCAAGGGAGGCAGGGAGAGATCCCCAAGAGGCTTCCAAGAGCTGGACTCACCCGGTCGATCAGGAGAGTGAAGCGGAGGAAGCTGGATAGAGGACTGCGAAGCACTCAGCTCTTTTATACATGTCCCAGACTGCCCGGGGCATTGGCCAAGTGGGTGGTGGTGGAAAGCCCCGGAAATCACGAAATGCAGTGGACAAGCTTCATGACAGAGATTGTGATGTGGGACAATTATATGCCTCCTCATTGGAGACATTGGCGTGCAAACGTGCCCTGGAGAAGAAAGAGGTGATGGGAGGGAGAGACCGTGACACATCATTACATGAAAGACAAGGTGCTGCTGTAGCTGAACTCGTGGCACCAATAAACCCCGATCTGTCCCTAATCTCCCCACTTTGCTTACGTGTCAGAGTCCTGAGCATCTTGCAGAAGTGCTTTGGAATCTTGCGTACAGCCATCACGCCTGTCATTACCTCTCTTTTACAGGCTGGTAAACAGAGGCATTGGAAGGTTGTCAAAGTCAGAAGCCACCCTATCTGCTCTGGGTGGCTCCTAAGTGCCCACCATCTCCCAGTGCTAGCCCCTGACAGGGGCTAGGGGCATCCCTAATCCTTGGCCATCTCCAGACCCTTGCTGGGTATTTGGGGCTTATATGTCCCCTTGATGAAAATGCAAAAAGCAGGCTGCCTGACATGCCTGTGCCTGCAGAGAATGTGGGCACGTGCAGCCCTGCCTCGCTGCAGCTGCTCGGGCAGCCAGTTCTGGCACAGTTCTTGCTGCCCAGCTGAGTAATCGAATCCCTCCAGAGAGGGTTAGTGGAGGACCACGCTATTCCATGCCCTGCACTACTTCACTGAGGGTGGGGGCTGCTTTATTGCACCCAGCGTGGGGTAGCGCTGATAATCCCAGGCTGCGAGGCGTGTGCTGAGTTTGCAGAGGACGCCAGGCATCGCCCTGCAGCCTCAGGGCAACTTTTTCTGCAAAGGCTCCTGCAGCAGAGCTGTGGTGAGGCATAAAAGCTGTCGCGGCCCCAGGCTTCCCTCACTTCACATCCCAACCACCTTGACTCGCCAGCCTTGGTAAGTTCCCAACCCTGTTCCTGGCACTGGCCCACAGAGCGCATAGCCCTGTTAGGAGCCAGCATGGGTGCTGTTGTTGCTACCGAGTTGGTGATGAGAAAGGTCCCTGCTGCTGCCTGACTGAGGAAGGGCATTATTTGAATGCAGTCTGCCAGGACCACAAGGCAACACTGAGGATGTGCTTGGTGGTCACGGGGGTGGCCTGAGTGCTGGAGCACTGCATGATGTGTGGCTTTATCCAGGCCAGGTGCAAGCAGTGGGAAGGTGGAGGAGTGCAGGGCTGGCATGTGGCAATGTGCTGGAGGCATCATGGAGATGGTGCAGGGATGTGGTGGGGAATGTGTCCCAGGGCCCCCACAAAGCAGGGAGCACAGCAGAACCCTGTCCGTGCCAGCAGATACACGTACAGCAAGCTCTGCCTTGTTTTGCAGCCTCACCTCCTGAACCGAAGGATGTCCTGCTCCAGCCTGTGCGTCCCTTCCTGTGGGGTGGCCGCCCCGGCCCCCCTGGCTGACACCGCCAACGAGCCCTGCGTGCGGCAGTGCCCCGACTCCACGGTGGTGATCCAGCCCCCGGCCTCGGTGGTCACCTTCCCCGGGCCCATCCTCAGCTCCTTCCCGCAGTACAGCGTTGTTGGCTCAGCGGGAGCCCCCGGCGTTGGAGGGGGCTACGGCGGCACTTTTGGAGGCCGTGGTGGTTTTGGAGGCTATGGGGGCTATGGAGGCCTTGGGGGCTATGGAGGCCTTGGGGGCTATGGGGGCTATGGGGGCTATGGAGGCTATGGAGGCTATGGTCTTTCTGGGGGCTACGGAGCTTTTGGGAGCTGTGGATATGGGGGCTGGCGGCGAGGCCACAGGTACCTGAGTGGCAACTGTGGGCCCTGCTAAGCCCCACACTGGGTCCGACCACAGATGAAGGAGGGCTCCTGAAAATACTCTGGCACATCCTGACATGACACCCAAAGGAAGGACATCCCTTTGGCATTGCTGGGCTCCGCAGCTTGAATGCCTCGTGCCTGCTTGGAGCCCAGCTCTGCCTTTCTCCTGCCCTCCTGATCATCCCTTCAAAGCTCGCTCATCCTTGATGACAGAGACCTGCACTGGGTGCCTGTTCCTGCAGCACGGCTGATGCTCGCTGTCGCTTTGTCCAGTGCCAGGAGACAGGGGAAGTCTCTGGCCAGGGCCCTGCCCTTGTCCCAACTCCCTCCTCCCCTGCAACTGCAATAAAAGCTGTGTTCCATTGCAATGTCAACTCCTGGTTTTTCTTGATCCTCCCTTCTTCTTTCCCATTGCCCCCAAACCTCAGGGCGTGTCAGTCTGGGCTGCTCTAATGCCCCACGGAAGTGCCCGTGGAGCATTTGGGCTGTTTCCTCAGTGTGTTACAATGGATGATGACAGTCCCAGCTGGGTCTTGTAGAGCACATCCCTCTGCGCTTCCTCTGGTCTCCCACCAGCAATAAACACAATACATTCCCAAAGCCCACTTCCAACGTGTGAAAGTGCCATGGGTGTCTTGCAGAAGCTCTTCCAAAACCTCTGCAAAGCCAGCATGCCTGGCATCACCTCCTTTTATTGGCTCCTTATTGGTCACATTTGGAGGTCCAGGGAAATGGAGAGATGAGCACTGCATGTACAGGGCTGCTGGCCGTGTCCCCGTGCCCAGCTAGAGGTGAGGGCCATGGGAAGGGGTGAGACAGACGCAGCCAGGTCTTCCCCAGTTTTCCTCTGAGAGCCATGAAATGGCCACGGGTATCCAGTCACATGAAGCACAAAGCTCTCTGAGCAGGAGCTTGGACTGCCCACCCTCCTGAGGTCCCTCCCTTCCCCAGGTATCTTCTGATCTTGTGATCCCAGCACTGCATGGTGGTCTTGGACAGAGACAGCTCCGGCCAGAGCCATCAGGAAGGGCAGTGAGGCAGCACATTGGTCAGTGCTGGGCAGCTCACAAAAAGATGTGTCATGCACAATTATGAACAATGAGGATGGCAAAAAAGGCAGCAAAATGGCAAGAGCAGGCATTCTTTTTTTCCACAGCCTGACCTGAAGTTTGCACGTCTTCTCTTCCGCTTGAGGATGTTTCCACCTCTGCCCATCCTCACACCTGCCCAGATTCCCCCGCACTGACTCTCGGCCGTCGGCCATGTCCTGGCTCACATCATGTCCCCTGCGTGTCTGCTAAGCGCCGAGTGGTGGAAGGGGATTTTGTTGACGCTGTCACGGCTGCTGTGGATGGGTGTTTTGGGGAGGGGTGTGGCAGTGTGGGCTGCTTTGTGGTCTAGTGTGTGAGGAAGGATAGCAAAGGAGAAGAAAATTTGGTCCAGAGCACCAGGCTGTGGGAAACTCTCGTGCTGTTCCTGGGCACAGCCGTGCCTCCAGGCTGGCGGTGTGTTACACAGGGAATGCCAGGAAGGGCTTCTGCTTAAGCAGTGGGGGCGAGGGAAGGCCAAAAGTGGTCCAAAGAGCAGTGGGAGATGCAGGAGCTGCTGCCAAGGGCAGGCAGGAGGAAGCGAGACAGCTCTCGCAAGTGCCACTGACGAGGCCGCTGGTGGGACATGGCTGCCACAGCCCAGGGAGCCAAGGCTGCCACTCTGGGTGTTGGGTATGGAGGAAGGATGAAGAAAAACCAGTGGTTGATATTGCGATGCAACACAATTTTATTACAGTTGCAGGGGAGGAGGGAGTTGAGACAAGGGCAGGGCCCTGGCCAGAGACTTCCCCTGTCTCCTGGCACTGGACAAAGCGACAGCGAGCATCAGCCGTGCTGCAGGAACAGGCACCCAGTGCAGGTCTCTGTCATCAGGGAGCAACAAGTCTTGAAGGGATGATCAGGAGGGCAGGAGAAAGGCAGAGCTGGGCTCCAAACAGGCACAAGGCATCCAAGCTGCGGAGCCCAGCAAAGCCAATGGGATGTCCTTCCACAGAGTGTCGTGTCGGTGTGTGCCAGAGTATTTTCAGGAGCTCTCCTTCATCTGTGGTTGGACCCAGTGTGGGGCTTAGCAGGGCCCACAGTTGCCACTCAGGTACCTGTGGCCTCGGGCCCAGCCCCCATATCCACAGCTCCCAAAGGCTCCGTAGCCCCCAGAAAGACCATAGCCTCCATAGCCTCCATAGCCCCCATAGCCCCCATAGCCCCCAAGGCCTCCATAGCCCCCATAGCCCCCAAAACCACCACGGCCTCCAAAAGTGCCGCCGTAGCCCCCTCCAACGCCAGGGGCTCCCGCTGAGCCAACAACGCTGTACTGCGGGAAGGAGCTGAGGATGGGCCCGGGGAAGGTGACCACCGAGGCCGGGGGCTGGATCACCACCGTGGAGTCGGGGCACTGCCACACGCAGGGCTCGTTGGCGGTGTCAGCCAGCGGGGCCGGGGCGGCCACCCCACAGGAAGGGACGCACAGGCTGGAGCAGGACATCTTTCAGGCAGGCAAGGACTCCTGGAAAATGCACCAGGAATTAGGCAAGGGTGTGGGGAAGGGGCTGTATCGAGGGAGGCAGGGAGAGATCCCCAAGAGGCTTCCAAGAGCTGGACTCACCCGGTCGATCAGGAGAGTGAAGCGGAGGAAGCTGGATAGAGGACTGCGAAGCCCTCAGCTCTTTTATACATGTCCCAGACTGCCCGGGGCATTGGCCAAGTGGGTGGTGGTGGAAAGCCCCGGAAATCATGAAGCCCACCGGACAAGCTTCATGGCAGAGATTGTGAAGTGGGACAATTATATGCCTCCTCATTGGAGACATTGGCGTGCAAACGTGCCCTGGAGAAGAAAGAGGTGATGGGAGGGAGAGACCATGACACATCATTACATGAAAGACAAGGCGCTGCTGTAGCTGAACTCGTGGCACCAATAAATCCCGATCTGTCCCCAATCCCCCAATTTGCCCACGTAGAAGAATCCTGAGCGTCTTGCAGAAGTGCTTTGCAATCCTGCGTACAGCCATCACGCCTGTCATTACCTCTCTTTTACAAGCTGGCAAACAGAGGCACCGGGAGGTTGGGCAAAGGCAGAAGCCATTCCACGCGCTCGGAGTCATTTCCAAATGCCCATCTCTGAATGCCAGCAACAGCTATGCATCTCATGGTCTTGGGGTCCCCAGACATCTCTATTAATTGCCCATGTCTAAGACTCTGGAGGAAAGTGGGATTTTTAGGTCCCGGCTTAACTTGTCAGCCATGTCAAGAGTAGAGGAGACGGGTCCCATGTGTGACAAAAGCCCAAATGCTCAGCGGGCTGGTAGAGATGCGATGGGCACGGCAGTGGGATAGTGCAGGGGAGACATCTGAGTGGGGGGATGTATATGGAGGAGCAGTAGGGCAGTAACGAGACCAGGTCACTCTCAGCTCCTTCAGCCTCATGTCTCTGAGTGTGGTCCTCCCCGAGCCCTCTCTGGAGGCACTCGATTACTCAGCTGGGCATGGAGGGCTGTGCCAGGAGACGCTGGCCGAGCACCCTCAGAGAGTCAGGCTGCACGTGGCCACAGTCCCCACAGGCACAGGCATGCTGGGCACCGCTGGCTCTGGGTGCGTGGCTGGGCTGCTGCTGAGTGTGGCGTGGTTGCGCACAGCAATCTTCTGCAAGATGCGCGGGATTCTTCCACATAAGTAAAGTGGGGATTAGGGACAAATCGGGGTTTATTGCCGACGCGAGTGCAGCTACAGCAGCGCTTTGTCTGTCATGTAATGATGTGTCACGGTCTCTCCCTCCATCACCTCTTTCTTCTCCAGGGCACATTTGCACGCCGATGTCTCCAATGAGGAGGCATATAATTGTCTCGCATCACTATCTGTGCCGTGAAGCTTGTACACTTGTATTTATAATTAACTGGGGTTTTTGCAACTGCCCCGTTGGCCAATGCCCCAGGCAGTCTGGGACATGTATAAAAGAGCTGAGGGACTCACAGCCCTCTATCCAGCTTCCTCCACTTGACTCTCCTGATCATCGTGGTAAGTCCACGTCTTACCTCCATCTTTCCTTCCTCAGTGCTGGCTTTCTCACGGTATCTTTTGCTCTGGGCTCCACCATGCTTTCATAGTGCATAGTTAGGATGTGATTGTGCTGTTTGAGAGCTATGGAAAGGATGGAAATTTAAACTTGCAGGTACAATGCCCTGAGTATACCAAAGCACTCAAGTCCTTTGGGAGCTCGGTGATTTTCCTTCTGCTTTGGATGAGGGAGTTTTTCCTCTCTGCTGTGGGGGAGTAAGAAGCAGGGTACACTAGTGGAGGAAGGGGTTTACATGAGCCTTTCAAGTCTGGAGTGTGTTTTTGCCCTGACTGCCTGAGATGATCCAGACCATGTCCTGGGACACAGGTTCCAAGGGCGAGAGAGCCAGGAGGGAATTGGGATCCGGCCTTACACTGAACCGGAGCTCTGCCTTGTTTTGCAGCTTCACGTCCTGAACCGAAGGATGTCCTGCTCCAGCCTGTGCGTCCCTTCCTGTGGGGTGGCCGCCCCAGCCCCGCTGGCTGACACCGCCAACGAGCCCTGCGTGCGGCAGTGCCCCGACTCCACGGTGGTGATCCAGCCCCCGGCCTCGGTGGTCACCTTCCCCGGGCCCATCCTCAGCTCCTTCCCGCAGTACAGCGTTGTTGGCTCAGCGGGAGCCCCCGGCGTTGGAGGGGGCTACGGCGGCACTTTTGGAGGCCGTGGTGGTTTTGGGGGCTATGGGGGCTATGGAGGCCTTGGGGGCTATGGGGGCTATGGGGGCTATGGAGGCTATGGGGGCTATGGTCTTTCTGGGGGCTACGGAGCCTTTGGGAGCTGCGGATATGGGGGCTGGCGGCGAGGCCACAGGTACCTGAGTGGCAACTGTGGGCCCTGCTAAGCCCCACACTGGGTCCAACCACAGATGAAGGAGAGCTCCTGAAAATACTCTGGCACACACCGACACGACACTCTGTGGAAGGACATCCCATTGGCTTTGCTGGGCTCCGCAGCTTGGATGCCTTGTGCCTGTTTGGAGCCCAGCTCTGCCTTTCTCCTGCCCTCCTGATCATCCCTTCAAGACTTGTTGCTCCCTGATGACAGAGACCTGCACTGGGTGCCTGTTCCTGCAGCACGGCTGATGCTCGCTGTCGCTTTGTCCAGTGCCAGGAGACAGGGGAAGTCTCTGGCCAGGGCCCTGCCCTTGTCTCAACTCCCTCCTCCCCTGCAACTGTAATAAAATTGTGTTGCATCGCAATATCAACCACTGGTTTTTCTTCATCCTTCCTCCATACCCAACACCCAGAGTGGCAGCCTTGGCTCCCTGGGCTGTGGCAGCCATGTCCCACCAGCGGCCTCGTCAGTGGCACTTGCGAGAGCTGTCTCGCTTCCTCCTGCCTGCCCTTGGCAGCAGCTCCTGCATCTCCCACTGCTCTTTGGACCACTTTTGGCCTTCCCTCGCCCCCACTGCTTAAGCAGAAGCCCTTCCTGGCATTCCCTGTGTAACACACCGCCAGCCTGGAGGCACGGCTGTGCCCAGGAACAGCACGAGAGTTTCCCACAGCCTGGTGCTCTGGACCAAATTTTCTTCTCCTTTGCTATCCTTCCTCACACACTAGACCACAAAGCAGCCCACACTGCCACACCCCTCCCCAAAACACCCATCCACAGCAGCCGTGACAGCGTCAACAAAATCCCCTTCCACCACTCGGCGCTTAGCAGACACGCAGGGGACATGATGTGAGCCAGGACATGGCCGACGGCCGAGAGTCAGTGCGGGGGAATCTGGGCAGGTGTGAGGATGGGCAGAGGTGGAAACATCCTCAAGCGGAAGAGAAGACGTGCAAACTTCAGGTCAGGCTGTGGAAAAAAAGAATGCCTGCTCTTGCCATTTTGCTGCCTTTTTTGCCATCCTCATTGTTCATAATTGTGCATGACACATCTTTTTGTGAGCTGCCCAGCACTGACCAATGTGCTGCCTCACTGCCCTTCCTGATGGCTCTGGCCGGAGCTGTCTCTGTCCAAGACCACCATGCAGTGCTGGGATCACAAGATCAGAAGATACCTGGGGAAGGGAGGGACCTCAGGAGGGTGGGCAGTCCAAGCTCCTGCTCAGAGAGCTTTGTGCTTCATGTGACTGGATACCCGTGGCCATTTCATGGCTCTCAGAGAAAACTGGGGAAGACCTGGCTGCGTCTGTCTCACCCCTTCCCATGGCCCTCACCTCTAGCTGGGCACGGGGACACGGCCAGCAGCCCTGTACATGCAGTGCTCATCTCTCCATTTCCTGGACCTCCAAATGTGACCAATAAGGAGCCAATAAAAGGAGGTGATGCCAGGCATGCTGGCTTTGCAGAGGTTTTGGAAGAGCTTCTGCAAGACACCCATGGCACTTTCACACGTTGGAAGTGGGCTTTGGGAATGTATTGTGTTTATTGCTGGTGGGAGACCAGAGGAAGCGCAGAGGGATGTGCTCTACAAGACCCAGCTGGGACTGTCATCATCCATTGTAACACACTGAGGAAACAGCCCAAATGCTCCACGGGCACTTCCGTGGGGCATTAGAGCAGCCCAGACTGACACGCCCTGAGGTTTGGGGGCAATGGGAAAGAAGAAGGGAGGATCAAGAAAAACCAGGAGTTGACATTGCAATGGAACACAGCTTTTATTGCAGTTGCAGGGGAGGAGGGAGTTAGGACAAGAGCAGGGCCCTGGCCAGAGACTTCCCCTGTCTCCTGGCACTGGACAAAGCGACAGCGAGCATCAGCCGTGCTGCAGGAACAGGCACCCAGTGCAGGTCTCTGTCATCAAGGGTGAGCGAGCTTTGAAGGGATGATCAGGAGGGCAGGAGAAAGGTAGAGCTGGGCTCCAAGCAGGCCCGAGGCATTCAAGCTGCGGAGCCCAGCAATGCCAAAGGGATGTCCTTCCACAGAGCATCGTGTTGGTGTGTGCCAGAGTATCTTCAGGAGCTCTCCTTCATCTGTGGTTGGACCCAGTGTGGGGCTTAGCAGGGCCCACAGTTGCCACTCAGGTACCTGTGGCCTCGCCGCCAGCCCCCATATCCGCAGCTCCCAAAGGCTCCGTAGCCCCCAGAAAGACCATAGCCTCCATAGCCCCCATAACCCCCATAGCCCCCAAGGCCTCCATAGCCCCCAAGGCCTCCATAGCCCCCATAGCCCCCAAAACCACCACGGCCTCCAAAAGTGCCGCCGTAGCCCCCTCCAACGCCGGGGGCTCCTGCTGAGCCAACAACGCTGTACTGCGGGAAGGAGCTGAGGATGGGCCCGGGGAAGGTGACCACCGAGGCCGGGGGCTGGATCACCACCGTGGAGTCGGGGCACTGCCGCACGCAGGGCTCGTTGGCGGTGTCAGCCAGCGGGGCTGGGGCGGCCACCCCACAGGAAGGGACGCACAGGCTGGAGCAGGACATCCTTCGGTTCAGGACGTGAAGCTGCAAAACAAGGCAGAGCTCCGGTTCAGTGTAAGGCCGGATCCCAATTCCCTCCTGGCTCTCTCGCCCTTGGAACCTGTGTCCCAGGACATGGTCTGGATCATCTCAGGCAGTCAGGGCAAAAACACACTCCAGACTTGAAAGGCTCATGTAAACCCCTTCCTCCACTAGTGTACCCTGCTTCTTACTCCCCCACAGCAGAGAGGAAAAACTCCCTCATCCAAAGCAGAAGGAAAATCACCGAGCTCCCAAAGGACTTGAGTGCTTTGGTATACTCAGGGCATTGTACCTGCAAGTTTAAATTTCCATCCTTTCCATAGCTCTCAAACAGCACAATCACATCCTAACTATGCACTATGAAAGCATGGTGGAGCCCAGAGCAAAAGATACCGTGAGAAAGCCAGCACTGAGGAAGGAAAGATGGAGGTAAGACGTGGACTTACCACGATGATCAGGAGAGTCAAGTGGAGGAAGCTGGATAGAGGGCTGTGAGTCCCTCAGCTCTTTTATACATGTCCCAGACTGCCTGGGGCATTGGCCAACGGGGCAGTTGCAAAAACCCCAGTTAATTATAAATACAAGTGTACAAGCTTCACGGCACAGATAGTGATGCGAGACAATTATATGCCTCCTCATTGGAGACATCGGCGTGCAAATGTGCCCTGGAGAAGAAAGAGGTGATGGAGGGAGAGACCGTGACACATCATTACATGACAGACAAAGCGCTGCTGTAGCTGCACTCGCGTCGGCAATAAACCCCGATTTGTCCCTAATCCCCACTTTACTTATGTGGAAGAATCCCGCGCATCTTGCAGAAGATTGCTGTGCGCAACCACGCCACACTCAGCAGCAGCCCAGCCACGCACCCAGAGCCAGCGGTGCCCAGCATGCCTGTGCCTGTGGGGACTGTGGCCACGTGCAGCCTGACTCTCTGAGGGTGCTCGGCCAGCGTCTCCTGGCACAGCCCTCCATGCCCAGCTGAGTAATCGAGTGCCTCCAGAGAGGGCTCGGGGAGGACCACACTCAGAGACATGAGGCTGAAGGAGCTGAGAGTGACCTGGTCTCGTTACTGCCCTACTGCTCCTCCATATACATCCCCCCACTCAGATGTCTCCCCTGCACTATCCCACTGCCGTGCCCATCGCATCTCTACCAGCCCGCTGAGCATTTGGGCTTTTGTCACACATGGGACCCGTCTCCTCTACTCTTGACATGGCTGACAAGTTAAGCCGGGACCTAAAAATCCCACTTTCCTCCAGAGTCTTAGACATGGGCAATTAATAGAGATGTCTGGGGACCCCAAGACCATGAGATGCATAGCTGTTGCTGGCATTCAGAGATGGGCATTTGGAAATGACTCCGAGCGCGTGGAATGGCTTCTGCCTTTGCCCAACCTCCCGGTGCCTCTGTTTGCCAGCTTGTAAAAGAGAGGTAATGACAGGCGTGATGGCTGTACGCAGGATTGCAAAGCACTTCTGCAAGACGCTCAGGATTCTTCTACGTGGGCAAATTGGGGGATTGGGGACAGATCGGGATTTATTGGTGCCACGAGTTCAGCTACAGCAGCGCCTTGTCTTTCATGTAATGATGTGTCATGGTCTCTCCCTCCCATCACCTCTTTCTTCTCCAGGGCACGTTTGCACGCCAATGTCTCCAATGAGGAGGCATATAATTGTCCCACTTCACAATCTCTGCTATGAAGCTTGTCCGGTGGGTTTCATGATTTCCGGGGCTTTCCACCACCACCCACTTGGCCAATGCCCCGGGCAGTCTGGGACATGTATAAAAGAGCTGAGGGCTTCGCAGTCCTCTATCCAGCTTCCTCCGCTTCACTCTCCTGATCGACCGGGTGAGTCCAGCTCTTGGAAGCCTCTTGGGGATCTCTCCCTGCCTCCCTCGATACAGCCCCTTCCCCACACCCTTGCCTAATTCCTGGTGCATTTTCCAGGAGTCCTTGCCTGCCTGAAAGATGTCCTGCTCCAGCCTGTGCGTCCCTTCCTGTGGGGTGGCCGCCCCAGCCCCGCTGGCTGACACTGCCAACGAGCCCTGCGTGCGGCAGTGCCCCGACTCCACGGTGGTGATCCAGCCCCCGGCCTCGGTGGTCACCTTCCCCGGGCCCATCCTCAGCTCCTTCCCGCAGTACAGCGTTGTTGGCTCAGCGGGAGCCCCCGGCGTTGGAGGGGGCTACGGCGGCACTTTTGGAGGCCGTGGTGGTTTTGGGGGCTATGGGGGCTATGGAGGCCTTGGGGGCTATGGAGGCCTTGGGGGCTATGGGGGCTATGGGGGCTATGGAGGCTATGGAGGCTATGGTCTTTCTGGGGGCTACGGAGCCTTTGGGAGCTGCGGATATGGGGGCTGGCGGCGAGGCCACAGGTACCTGAGTGGCAACTGTGGGCCCTGCTAAGCCCCACACTGGGTCCGACCACAGATGAAGGAGAGCTCCTGAAGATACTCTGGCACACACCAACACGACGCTCTGTGGAAGGACATCCCTTTGGCATTGCTGGGCTCCGCAGCTTGGATGCCTCGTGCCTGCTTGAGGCCCAGCTCTGCCTTTCTCCTGCCCTCCTGATCATCCCTTCAAAGCTCGCTCACCCTTGATGACAGAGACCTGCACTGGGTGCCTGTTCCTGCAGCACGGCTGATGCTCGCTGTCGCTTTGTCCAGTGCCAGGAGACAGGGGAAGTCTCTGGCCAGGGTCCTGCCCTTGTCCCAACTCCCTCCTCCCCTGCAACTGCAATAAAATTATGTTGCATCACAATGTCGACCCATGGTTTTTCTTCATCCTTTCTCCATACCCAACACCCAGAGTGGCAGCCTTGGCTCCCTGAGCTGTCTCAGACAGCTCCCACCTGGGTCCTCGTCAGAGGTGCCTACAAAAGCTGCCATGCTTCCTCCTGCCTGCCCTTGGCAGCCCTCCCTGCATGAGACAGTCGCCTGCAGCGGGGGCCATGCTCATCTCCTTCAACACCAGCTTCTCCCTCTTTGCCCTCCCTGCCTTCTTCCCACTTTGGGCTCCTGCACTCTGCAGTCCATGAGGAGCTCCACAGTGAGTTTGCTGCCCACTCTGGCTGTTCCTCACGGGCTGGCTGCAGCCCCGGGCTGCAGGGATTGGGATGCCCACGGAGACACTCCAAGGGCAAAGGCCCAGATCAGAGCTACTTGGGAGGCCATGGGTCGAGAAGGGAGAGGGTGAGAAACCTCCCCAGCTGCCATGCTTCCATCCCCTCCATATTCCTGCACGCCTACACA